>NW_028135751.1:0-280000 GCF_964662115.1 Mustela nivalis | reverse complement strand
CAGACGATCGCTCAGGTTGGAGTTTCTGTCCCTGATGGCCCCTTCATGAATGGGGGGGGCATCACGAGGCCATGGGTGTTTTCCCACGATGAAAGTTGTGAGAAGCTCCAAACTGCAGAGAGTCTTCTGCAGGACAATTGAGACCTGTTGTTTGGCTCCAGGCCAATGATTCTGAGCAGGGTTCTAAGGATGGATGGCTGGGTAGCCCTCCTCGCATTCCAATTGTCTCCTAGCATCCAGACAGGTTAGATCTCCTGGATCTTGGGGAGCAACCGAGGACGCTTAGTTGAAATGGACACCCCTGGGGATGGGTCCTAACGTGCTTTTGTGTCTATGGACCCTTGGAATGAAGCGGTAGCACTGGGGCCTAAAGGGTTCTCCTAAACAGAGGCTTTGGCACAGCTCCAACGTGCAAGTTTCCCATGTGTAGATGAGATGTTTTCTGATAGGTGAGTCAAGAAACAGCTATATGCTGCTTTTGAAATCCAGGCCTTTGAGGAGAGATGCCTGGAAACCAAAGAAATGGATGTGATGAGTGCCTAGGGGCCTGTTCTTTCCTTTTTACCTCTGGGGATATCTGTCTATGGGTCTGAGTGCAGGTAGGTGCTCAGTTGTGCTCAGATTGCCCCTGTTTTTCCTGGGAAGCCACCACTATTGAGATGGATCAGGGACTTTGGAGGTTTATCCTATGAGAAGGGTTGTGGCCATTGGAATGGGCACACACAATTCCCTTGGAGATGGCAAGTACAGTCCTCAGGTTTGGCTCCAGGGGCCTGAGCCTGTAGGTTGTGTAGGCCAGGGCTGTTTGGACAGTTGTCTGAAAACACAAACTCGGCTTATGTTTCGGGTCATAGGTATGGCAGGACTGATCTACTGACCATGAGGAGAACTTTTCGGGATTTGAAAGAAGGGCGTGTGTGAGGCTCCTGCTCAAGTTTTTGTCTCGGGATATCGTGTCACTCAAGATCGTGGAATTTCTGGGTGACTTCATGGGAATTGGATGAGTCTTACTCTCTAGTGGTTTGGCCCCGTCCAAAGAGTTTGGGGTCATTCTGTGGGCTGGAAGAAGTCCGATTTTTTTTGTTGTTGTTGTTGTTTTCTTTTTTAACCTCAGGTGTCCCACCAAATGATGG
Organism: Mustela nivalis; assembly: GCF_964662115.1. NCBI lineage: Eukaryota > Metazoa > Chordata > Mammalia > Carnivora > Mustelidae > Mustela > Mustela nivalis. The sequence goes on along the minus strand of NW_028135751.1, from coordinate 278,867 downwards.
ATTCCAGAGTAGAGCCCTGGGGAGGGGCGACTGGACAATCAGAAATCTGGTTAAAAATTGGGGCCTAGGGACATGTCAAGCCCATTATGACATCTAATGATCCAGCCACTGAGAGGACTTACTAGAGGACAGGACTCATGCTGAGGGTCACAATGCATGTGTATGCGCTCCTAACACTCAAGAATGGGCAGGGACTCAGGGTGAATGCTGGTTTCTCCTACACTGAACGTTGGAAAACGTGCCAACCACAAGGTTTCCTGCCATGGGTAAGGAGGAGTCCTGATTTCTGCATCACACTCACCCCTGGGCAGTGATTGGAGATAATGTCTCGGTTCTAAAGCCTGAAAACTGAGGTAGGGAAGAGATGATGATTTAAGGCCATGGCGGGTTTTATGTGCTCAGTGTGCGGTCAGCTTTCTGGGTGTTGGTCAGGAGGTCCGGGCTCAGGTTGTGTTCGACAGTGCATTAGTGCCCAGGTTAGACTATATAATTTGGGTAAAGTCGAGTGCTGTGTAGGTTTACCCTCATTTAAGGTGCCTGGGCAGCTCATGAGGCAATAATTTTTTTTCTAGAGGGCAGGCAGAGTGCTGCATTGTGGGTCTGGAATTGCCAAACTTGAGGGCTTCGGGACCAGGAGTGTGAGGACGGAAGTCTGAGAAGACAAGCTAGACTTGGGTTTCAGGGCGAGGGCACGGCAGGTACCCCCTGCAGATCTGAACCAATATCTCATCCATCTGAAGTCAGGGCGAGGATCAGACGTTGGCTCAGGTGGGAGTTTCTGAGCATGACGGCCGCTTCATGAAGGGAGCGGAATCTCGAGGCCATTGAGGTTTTCCCACGTTGGGAGTTGTGGGATGACCCTTCAAGGATTCCTTCTGAGGGACAATTGATACCTGTTGGACAGCTCCAGGACATCCCATATGGAATGACTCCAGAGCACCGTTCGCGGATGGATGCCTGGGTAGCCTGCCTCGCATTCCAATTGTCTCCTACCAACAAGACTGTTTAGATCTGATGGCTCTGCCGGAGCAACCGGGGTGGCTGAGTTGAAATGGACTTTCGTGAGGATGGGTCCTAATGTTTTTTTGTGTCCATGACTGCCTTGGAATGGGGCGGTGGCACCGGGACCCTGAAGTACTCTCCTAAGCTTTGGACATGGCTCCCATGCACAGGTTTCCTTGTGGAGACGAGATGAGTTCTGATGGGTGCCTCAGGAAAACCCCTATGCTCGTATTGGAATCAGGATTTTGAAGACACATGCCTGTAACGCAAACAATGGATCCTATTATGGCCTAGGTTCCTGTCTGGTTCAATCTTCTTCTCTGGGGACATCCATCTATGGTATGAGTGGAGGTCGATTATCAGCTGGTGTCAGACAGCCCTTGTTTGTTCCGGGCGACCCACACTATGGGGATGGCCTCAGGTATTTTGGAGGTTTCTCCTAATTTGTACGATTCTGGACCATGGAATGAGCAGAATTCCCATGGATTGGAAGGCACAGTCCTAATGTGTGGCTCCAGGGGCCCAGCCTGGAGGGTGTTGTGCCCAAGACTTTGAGGACAGAAGTCTGAAAACACAAACTCAGCTTAGTTTTGGGGACGTAGGTATGGCAGGCCTGATCGACAAACCATGAGAAGAACTCTTCTGGATACGAAGAAAGTGCGAGTCTGAGGTGCTTGCTCAGGCTTTTGTCTCTGGATTTTGTATCAGCGATTGCCTTGGAATGTCTGGGAGGCCTCATGGGCCATGGACGAATCTTCCTCTCTGAGGATTTGGCCCGATTCCCAATTGATTTTCGTCAATCTGTGGGATGGGAGGACTCATTTCAGTTTTGTTACCTCAGGTGTCCCACCAAAAGAGGAATTCCAAAGCCAAGCCGTGGGGAAGACTGAAGGGACAACCCGAACTATGGTTAAATTTGGGGCCTAGGGGCATGGCATGTCCAATATGCTATCTCTTCATCCAGCCACTGAGTGGCCTTACTTGAGGACTGGGCTCAGCCTGAGCGTCACAATGTGTGTTTGTGACCAATGTGGCCCGCGAGCATGGGCGGGGCCTCATGGGCCACACTGGTTTCAACTACACTGAACGTTGGACAACATGCCAACCACAAGGTTTCTTGCCATGGGGAAGGAGTTCTGATTTCTGCTTCACCTTCAACCCTGGGCAGTGTTTGGAGATAAGGTCTAGGTTCTGAAACCTGAAAACCGAGGTTGGGAAGAGATGACGACCTAAGGCCATGTCGGCTCGATGTGCTCAGTGTGCGGCCAGCTGTCTGGGAGGGTCCAGGGAGTCCAGGCTCAGGCTGTGTCAGAAAGGGCATTAGTGCCCTGGTCAGCCTATGTATTTGGGGTACAGCCAATGTCGGTGCAGGTTGATCCTCATTTGGGGTTACTGGGTAGCCCCAGAGGACAATGTTTTTCTTCTGGAGGGCCGGCAGAGTGCTGCATTGTAGTTCTGGATTGCCAAACTGGAGGGCTTGTGGGCCAGTAGTCTGACGACAAAAGTCTGAGAACACAAGCTAGGCTTAGGTTTCTGGGTGAGGCCATGGCAGGCACAATCTACAGACCTGAATCGAGATCTCGTGCATCTGAAGTCAGGGCGAGGATCAGACGATCGCTCAGGTTGGAGTTTCTGTCCCTGATGGCCCCTTCATGAATGGGGGGGGGCATCACGGGGCCATGGGTGTTTTCCCACAATGGGAGTTGTGAGAAGCTCCAAACTGCAGAGAGTCTTCTGCAGGACAATTGAGACCTGTTGTTTGGCTCCAGGCCAATGATTCTGAGCAGGGTTCTAAGGATGGATGGATGGGTAGCCCACCTCGCATTTCAATTGTTTCCTAGCAACAAGACAGGTTAGATCTCCTGGATCTGTGGGGAGCAACCGTGGACGCTGAGTTGAAATGGACTCCCCTGGGGATGGGTCCTAATGTGCTTTTGTGTCTATGGAGACCTTGGAATGAAGCGGTGGCACTGGGGCCCTAAAGGGTTCTCCTAAACAGAGGCTTTGACACAGCCCCTACGTGCAAGATTCCCATGTGTAGATGAGATGTTTTCTGATGGGTGAGTCAAGAAACAGCTATATGCTGCTTTTGAAATCCAGGCCTCTGAGGAGAGATGCCTGGAAACCAAAGCAATGGATCTGATTAGTGCCTAGGCGCCTGTTCTTTCCTTCATACCTCTGGGGACATCTGTCTATGGGTCTGAGTGCAGGTAGGTGCTCAGTTGAGCTCAGATCGCCCCTGTTTTTCCTGGGAAGCCACCACTATTGAGATGGATCAGGGACTTTGGAGGTTTATCCTATTAGAAGGGTTGTGGCCTTTGGAATGGGCACACACAATTCCCTCTGAGAGGACAAGTACAGTCCTCAGGTTTGGCTCCAGGGGCCTGAGCTTGTAGGTTGTGTAGGCCAGGGCTGTTTGGACAGTTGTGTGAAAACACACACCCTCCATGCTAGGGCCCCTGGAACCACACATCAGGATTGTTCCTGCCCTCTCAAAGGGAATTCTTCATATTCCATTGGCCACAACCATATAAATCAGGAGAAATCTCCAATGTCCCTGGGACCATCCCAATATTGTAGGCTGCTCGGAACAAACAGGGGTGATCTGACACTAGCTGAGCAACTAGCTCCACATAGACTCGGAGACAGATGTCCCCAGAGAAGAACATTGAACTGGACAGGCCCCTAGGCCCTAATCAGATCCATTGCTTTGGTTTCCAGGCATCTCTTCTCAGAGGCCTGGTTTCCAATACCAGCCTATGGGGTTTCCATAGGCTCCTTCAGAGCAAGTCTTGTCTGCACATTGGAAACTTGCTCGAGGAGCTATGTCAGAACCTCAGAGGCCTGGTTTTCAATACCACTATATGGGGGTTTCCTGAGGCATCAGTCAGAACAAATGTCTTCTCCACATGGGAAACGTGCTCTTTCAAGCTGTGTCAAAACCTCCGGCTTGGAAAATCCTTCAGGGCCCCGGTGCCACCACCTCATTCCAAGGTCTCTATGGACACAATCCCACATTAGGACCCATCTGCAGGAGAGTCCTTTTCAACTCAGTGCCCTTGGGTGCTCCCCTAGAGCCAGCAGATCGAACCTATCTTGTCACTAGGAGACAATTGGAATGTGAGGCGGACTGGCTAGGCATCCATCTGTAGAAAACTACTCTGAAGTAATTCCATATGGGACGTCCTGGAGCCATCCAACAGGTCACAGCTGTCCTGCAGAAGGAATCCTTGCGCTTTGGAGCACCTCACAACTCCCATCATGGGAAAAGCTCTGTGGCCTCGTGGTGCACTGTCCCCTTCATGAAAGAGCCATCTTGGACAGAAACTCCAACCTGAGCCAACGTCTAATCCTCGCCCTGACTTCAGATGCACGAAATCTTGATTCAACTCTGCAGAGTGTGCCTGCCGAAACCCCGCCCCGAAGCAAAACCCAGCTATTGTTCTCAGACTTTGTCCTCACACTCCGAGCCCACCAGCCCTCCAGTTAGGGAATTCTGGAAAGACACAATGCAGCACTCTGACTGCCCTCCAGAAGAGAAACGTTGTCCTATGGGGCTAACCAGAAACACCAAATGAGGATCAACCTGCATGCCACTTGACTCTACCCCAATTATACAGTTTCGCTTCGGCGTTAATGCCCTGTCTTGCACAGCCTGAGGTCTGAATTTTCAACCGACACCCAGACAGCTGGCTGTACACTGAGCACATCAGACCCGCCATGGCTTTAGGTCATCATCTCTTTTCAACCTTGGTTTTCAGGCTTCAGAACCTAGACCTTATATATACTCACTACCCAGGGGTGAACGTGATGCAGAAATGAAACTCCTTCTTCCTCAAGGCAAGAAACCTTGTGGTTGGCATGTTTTCCAACGTTCAGTGTAGGAGAATCCAGTGTAGCCCATGAGTCCCCGCCCATGCTTGAGAACCGCAATGGGCACAAACACATTGGGACCCTCAGTGTGAGCCCTGTCCTCAAGTAAAGCCTCTCAGGGTCTGGACCAAGAACCCGCATTGCCATCCCTAGTCCCCCAATATTAATGAGAGGTTGAGAGTTCTAATCACCCCTATTCAGGTCTCTGCTCTGGAACCCCTGAGGAAAAAAAATATTGAAGGGTCTCCTCCATCCCCTGAATGAGCACCAAAACTTGGGATCTGACCAAATCTTAAAAGAGAAAGAATCATCCATGGCCAAAGAGGCCATCCCGTCATTCCATGGCCACCATTGACACAAAATCTAGAGACAAAAGCCTGGAGATATGCCTCACACTTGCCCTTTGTTCATAGCCTGATAAATTCTTCTCACGGTCTATAGATCAGGCATGTCATACCTACGTCCCCAAATCTAAGCTGAGTTTGGGTTTTCAGGTTTCTGTCCCCACTGTCCTGGCCCACACACCCTCCAGGTTGGGGCCCCTGGAGCCATGCCTCAGGACTGTGCCTGCCTTCTCCAAGCAAATTCTGCCCATTCCATTGGCCACAACCCTAAAGATTAAGAGAACACTCCAACGTCCCTGAGGCCATCCCAATAGTGTTGGCCACTCAGGGCAAACAGGGTGATCTGTCCCAAGATGAGCAACTACCTCAACTCAGATCCATAGACAGATAACCCCAGAGAAGAAGATTGAACCGGACAGGCACCTAGGCCCTAATCAGATCCATTGCTTTTGATTCCAGGCATCTCTCCTCAGAGGCCTGGTTTCCAATACCAGCATATGTGTTCTTCAAGAGGTACCAGTCTGAACAAATGTCATTTCCACATGGGAAACATGCATTTTGGAGCTGTGTCACAACCTCCAGTTAAGGGAAACCTTCAGGTCCCAGCAGCCAACACCCCATTCCAAGGTCTCCATGAACACAAACCCGCATTATGACCCATCCGCAGGCGAGTCCATTTCAACACATCCCCTTTGGTTGCTCCCCAAAAGAAGCAGATCGAACCTGCCTTGTCATTAGGAGACAATAGGAATGTGAGGCGGGCACTCCAGGAATCCATCCTTAGAACCCAGCACTGCCGTGGTTCCGCATGGGACGTCCTGGAGCAATCTGACCGGTCTCGACTGTCCCGTAGAAGGAATCCTTGCCGATTGGAGCAACTTACAATGCCAATCGTGGGAAAGTCTCCATAGCCCCATCATGCCCCCCACCATCATGAAGAGGCCATCCTGAACAGAAACTTCAACCTGAGCCTACGTCTGATCCTCGCCCTGACTTCAGATGCATGAGATTTAGATTTAGCTCTACAGAGTGTGCCTGCCATGATCTTGACCCAAAACCTAAGCCTAGCTTGTGTTCTCTCACTTCCTTCCTCACAATTCTGGCCCACAAGCCCTCCAGTGTGAGAATTCCGTCGCCACAATGCAGCACTCTTCCTTCCCTCCAGAAGAAAAACGTTGCCCCTGGGGCTACCCAGAAACGCCAAATGAGGATCAACCTGCATGCCACTCAACTTTACTCCAATTATACAGTCTAAGCTTGGCACTAATGCCCTGTCTGACACAGCCTGAGCCTGGACCTCCTGGATGACACCCAGAAAGGTGGTGTCACACCTAAGGACTGTGCCAGTGCTCTCCAAGGGAACTCTGCCCGTTTCATTTGCCACAACCTTACAGATTAGGAGAAACCTCCAATTCCCAAGACCAGCCCAATAGTGTTGGCCTCCCCCAACAAACATGGGTGATCTGACACAAGCTGAGCAGTGACCTCCATTCTGAATCTTAGACAGAGACACTCAGAGGAGAATATTGAAAAGGACAGGCCCCTAGACCGTAATCAGATCCATTGCTTTGGATTCCAGGCATTGTTCCCCAGATGCTTGGTTTCCAATACCAGGTTGTGGGGGTTTCAGAACAAATCTCGTCTCTACATGGGAAACTTGCTCTTTGGAGCTGCATCAAAACCTCAGGTTAGGAGAATTCTTCAGGGCAACAGAGCCACTGCCCCATTCCAAGGGATCCATGGACACAAATCCACATCATGACTGATCCTCATGAGATTCCATTTCAATTCAGCCCCCTCGGTTGTTCCCCCAGTGACAGCAGATCGAATCCTCCTTTTCACTAGGACACAACTGGAATGCAAGTTGGACTGCCCAGGCATCCATCATTAGAACTGTGCTTTGGAGCATTTCTTATGGGACGTCCTTGATCCATCCAAAAGGTCGTGACTGTCCCGCTGACGGAATCCTTGTGGTTTGGAGCATCACACACTCACAAAGTTGGAAATCTTCCATGGTTTCCTGATGCCCCCCCACCTTCATGAAGGGGACATCATGTACAGAAACTCCAACCTAAGCCAACATCTGATCCTCGCCCTGACTTCAGATGCACGATCTCATTTCAGGTCTGTAGAGTGTGCCTGCCATGTCACCGCTGCGAATTCTAAGCTGAACTTGTGTTCTCAGACTTCTGTCCTAAAACACCTGGCCCACAAGCCCTGAAGTTGGCAATTCTGGAGCCAGAATGCAGCACTCTGCCTGCCCTCCAGAAGAAAATCTTTGCCCTATGGGGCCAACCAGAAACCCCAAATGAGGACCAACCTTCACATCACTCGACTGTACCCCAATTATACAGTCTAGCCTGGGGACTAATGCCCTGCCTGACACAGCCTGAGCCCAGACCTCATGATGGACACAGACATCTGGCCACACACTAAGTGCATCGGACCCACCATGGCCTTAGGTCGTCATCTCTTACCAACCTCGGTTTTCAGGCTTCAGAATCTAGACCTTACCTCTACTCACTGCCATGCCGTGTACGTGATGCAGAAATCAGAACTCCTCCTTCCCCATGACCAGAAACCCTGTGGTTGGCATGTTGTCCAACGTGCAGTGTAGGAGAAACCAGCATGGCCCATGAGGCCTCAGACATGCTTGAGGGCTGCGATGGGCACAAACACACATTAGGACCCTAAGCATGAACCCTGGCCTTAAGTAAAGCCTCTCCAGGGCTGGACCAAGAGTCCACATATGGAGATTACCATGCCCCTACTCCCCAAACCTTAACCAGTGCTTGAGAAGTCTAGTCACCCCTACTCAGATCTCTTCTCTAGAATCCCTCCTTGGTGGGACACATGAGGTTAAAAAAAAAATAGAGAAAGGACTCCTACCGTCCAAAGAATGACCGCAAACACTTGGAATTGGGCCAAATTCACAGAGAGAAATACTCGTCCATGGCTGATGAGGCCATCCTGACATTCCACGGCCACCATTGACACAAAATCCGGAGACAAAAGCCTGAAAAAGCGCCACACACTCGCCCTTTGTTCAAAGCCTGAAAAATTCTCACGGTCTGTAGATCGGGCCTGCCATACCTATGTCCCCAAACCTAAGCCAAGTTTGTGTTTTCAGACTTCTGTCTCCATTGTCCTGGCCCACACACTCTCAAGGCTTGGCCCCATGGAGCCACACCTCAGGACTGTGCCTGCCCTCTCCATGGGAATTCTGCTCATTCCTTTGGCACAACCTGACAGATTAGGAGAAACATCCGAAGTCCCCGAGGCCACCCCAATATTGTAGGATGTCTGGGACAAAGAGGGACCATCTGCCACAAGCTGAGCCACTACCTCCAATCAGACCTGTAGATAGATATCCATAGAAAAGAAGATTGAAGAGGACAGGCACCTAGGCCCTAAACGAATTCGATGCTTTTGTTTTCATGTATCTCTCCTCAGAGGCCTGGATTCCAATACCAGCACATGGGGGTTTCTGGAGCTACCAATCAGAACAAATCGCATGCCACATGGGAATCATGCTATATGGAACTGTGTCAAAACCTCCAGTTAGGAGAAAATTTCACGTCACTGGAGCCACCGCCCCATTCCAATGTCTCAATGGACACAATCCCACATTATGACCCATCCTCAGGAGAGTCCATTTCAACACAAACCTGGCGGTTGCTCACCCAGTGCCAGCAGATCAAACCTGCTTTGTCACTAGGAGACAATTGGAATGCGAGTTCGTTGCCCAGGTATCCATGTTAGAACTCTGCTCTGGAGAAATTCCTAATGGGGTGTCCTTGATCCATTCAACAGGTCTCAACTGTCCTGCAGAAGGAATCCTTGTGGTTTGCAGCATCACACACTCGCACCGTGGGAAAACCTCCATGGCCTCGTGATGCCTCCACCTTCAGGTAGAGGACATCATGGACAGAAACTCCCGTCTGATCCTCGCCCTGACCTCAGATGCATGAGATCTCAATTCAGCTCTGCAGAGTGTGCCTGCCTTGCCCTCGCCCCAAAACCTAAGCCAGCTCACACTCCTGGCCCACAAGCCTTCCACTTTGGGAATTCTGGAGACAAAATGCAGCACTCTGCCTGCCCTCCAGAAGAGAGACTTTGCCCTAGGGGTCTACCCAGAAACATCAAATGAGGATCAACCTGCAATTCTCTAGACTGTACCCCAATTATACAGTCTAGCCTGGGCACTAATGCCCTGTCTGACACAGCCTGACCCCAGACCTCGTGACCGACACCCAGACACCTGGCCTCACACTGAACACATCGAACATGCCATGGCCTTAGGTCATCATCTCTTACCAACCATGGTCTTCAGGCTTCAGAACCTAGACATTATCTCCACTCACAACTAAGTGATGTACGTGATGCAGAAATCAGAACTTCACCTTCCCCATGACCAGAAACCTTGTGGTTGGCATGTTGTCCAACGTTCAGTATATGAGAACCCAGCATGGCCAATGAGGCCTCAGACATGCTTGGGGGCTGCGATGGGCACAAACACACATTAGGACCCTAAGCATGAACCCTGGCCTCAAGTAAAGTCTCTCCGGGGCTGGACCAAGAGCCTGCATATGGGACTTGCCATGCCCCTACTCCCCCAATCCTAGCCAGAGCTTGAGAAGTCTAGTCATCCTTATTCAGAGCTCTTTTCTGGAATCCCTCTTTGGTGGGACACATAAGGTAAAAAAAAAAAAAAAAAAAAAAAAAAAAAAAACAAGATAAAGAAAAAAAAAAGTAAGGACTCCTACCATCCAAAGAATGACCCCAAACACTTGGAATCTGGCCAAATCCACAGAGAGAAATACTCGTCCATGGTCGATGAGGCCAGCCTGACATTCCACGGCCACCATTGACACAAAATCCGGAGACAAAAACCTGAAAAAGCGCCACACACTTGCCCTTTGTTCAGAGCCCCCAAAATTCTCAAGGTCTGTAGATCGGGCCTGCCATACCTATGTCCCCAAACCTAAGCCGAGTTTGTGTTTTCAGACTTCTGTCTCCATTGTCCTCACCCACACATTCTAAAGGCTGGGCCCCATGGAGCCACACCTCAGGACTGTGCCTGCCCTCTCCAAGGGAATTCTGCTCATTCATGTGGCACAACCTGACAGATTAGGAGAATCATCCAAAATCTCTGAGGCCATCCCAATAGTGTAGGATGTCCTGGACATACAGGGACCCTCTGGCACAAGCTGAGCCACTACCTCCAATCAGAACCTTAGACAGATATCCATAGAAAAGAATATTGAACAAGACAGGCACCTAGGCCCTAATTGGATCCATTGCTTTTGTTTTCAGGCATCTCTCCTCAGAGGCCTGGATTCCAATACCAGCATAAGGGGGTTTCCAGAGCTACCTATCAGAAAAAATCTCGTCTCCACATGGGAATCTTGCTCTATGGAGCTGTGTCATAACCTCCAGTTAGGAGAAAACTTCAGGTCACTGGAGCCACTGCCCCATTTGAATATCTCCATGGACACAATCCCAAATTATGACCCATCCTCAGGAGAGTCCATTTCAACTAAACCCCCTCGGTTGCTACTCCAGAGCCAGCAGATTGAACCTGCCTTGTTGCTAGGAGACAATTGAAATGCGAGTTGGGCTCTTCAGGCATCCATCCTTAGAACCCTGCTCTTGCGTCGTTCCTTATGGGACATCCTTGAGCCACCCAACAGGTCTCGACTGTCCCACAGGAGTCCTTGTGCATGGACCACCTAACAACTCATATCATGGAAAGCTTCCAAGGTCACATGATGCCCCCAATCTTCATGAAGGCAGATCATGGAAAGAAACTCCAACCTGAGCCAACAGCTGATCTTCGCCTTGACTTCAGATGCACGAGATCTTGATTCAGCTCTTCAGAGTGTACCTGCTGTGCCCTCACCCCAAAACCTAAGCGTAGCTAGGGTTCTCCGACTTCCGTCCTCACTCTCCTGGACCACACGCCCTCTATTTTGGGATTTCCGATGACACAGTGCTGCACTCTGCCTGCCCTCTAGAAGAAAAATATTGCCCTATGGGTCTACCCAGAAACCTCAAATGAGGATAAACCTGCACGTCACTCAACTGTACACCAATTATATAGTCTAGCCTGTGCACTAATGCCCTGTCTGACAGAACCTGAGGCCTGAATTCCCAACCGACACCCAGACAGCTTGCAGTACACTGAGAACATCAGAACCGCCATGGCCTTAGGTCGCCATCTCTTTCCAACTTCGGTTTTCAGGCTACAGAATCCTAGACCTTATCTCTACTCACTTCCCATGGGTGAACGTGATGCAGAAATCAGAACTCCTCCTTCCCTCTCGCCAGAATCTTGTGGTTGGCATCTTGTCCAACGTTCAGTGTAGGACCCCTGTAGGGCCTACAGGGGTAGTAGTAGGGCCCCTGAGGGTAGTGTAGGGTCCCTGAGGCCCTGCCTATGCTTAAGAGCTGCGGTGGGCTCAAACACACATTGGGACCCTCAGTTTGAGCCCTGTCCTCAAGTAAAGCCTCTCAGTGGCTGGACCATGAGCCCGCATATGGGGCCTGCCATGCCCCAAGTCACCCAATCTTAACCAGAGGTAGAGACATCTAGTCACCCATACTCAGGGCTCTGCTCTGGAATCCCTCTTTGGTGGGACATTTGAGGTAAATAAACACAGAAAGGACTCCTCCCACTCACAGAATGACCCCAATCACTTGGGATTGGGCCATCCCAAGTGATTGGGGTCCAGAGAGAAAGACTCGTCCATGGCCCATGAGGCCAGCCCGACATTCCACGGCCACTATTGACACAAAATCCAGAGACATAAGCTTCAGCAAGCGTTCACACTCACCCTTAGGTCATAGCCCAAAAAATTCTCCTCATAGTCTGGAGATTGGGCCTGCCATACCTACGTCCCCAAACCTAAGCCGAGTTTCTGTTTTCAGACTTCTATCCTGACATCCCTGTCCCACAAACCCTCCAGACTGAGGCCCCTGGAGCCACACCTCAGGACTGTGCCTGCCCTCTCCAAGGAAATTCTTCCCATTCCATTGGCCACAACCCTACAGATAAGGAGAAACCTCCAAAGTCCCAGAGGCCATTCCAATAGTGTAGGCCACCCAGGGCAAAGAGGGGCGATCTCTCACAAGCTGAGCAACGACGTCAACTCACCCATAGACAGATAACCCAAGAGAAGAAGATTAAACTGGACTGGCCCCTAGAATGTAATTGGTTCCATTGCTTTTTTTTCTAAGCATCTCTCCTCAGAGGCCTGTTTTCCAATACCAGCATATGGGGGATTCCAGAGATACCAATCAGAACAAATCTTGTCTTCACATGGGAAACTTATCCTTTGGAGCTCTGTAAAAGCCTCCAGTTAGGAGAAACCTTCAGGTAGCCGGAGGAACCGTCCTATTCCAAGGTCTCCATGGACACATACCCACATTATGACCATTCGGCAGGAGAGTACATTTCAACTCAGCCCCGTCGATTACTCCCCCAGAGGCAGAATATCAAACCTGCCTTGTCGCTAGGAGACAACTGGAATGCAAAGCAGACTCTCTAGGCATCCATCCTTGGAATCCTGCTCTGGCGCCGTTCCATATGGGATGTCCTGGAGCCTTCCAACAGGTCTTGACTGTCCCACAGAAGGAATCCTTGCAGATTGGAGCATCTCACAACTCCTATCGTGGGAAAACCTACATGGCCTCATGAGATGCTCCCCTTTATAAAGGGGCCATCATGGACAGAAACTCCAACCTGAGCCAACTTCTGATGCATTGCTTTGGTTTCTAGGTATCTCTCCTCAGAGGCCTGGTTTCCAATATCAGAATATGGGGGTTTCCTAAGGAAACAATCAGAAGAGATCTCATCTCCACATGGGAAACTTGCTCTTTGGAGCTGTGTCAATACCTCAGGTTAGGAGGATCCTTCAGGGCGCTGGCACCATGGCCCAATCCCAAGGTCTCCAAGGACACAAACTTACATTATGATCCATTCTCAGGAGAGTCCATTTCAAATCAGCCCCCTCGGCTGCTCACCCAGAGCCAGCAGATCAAACCTTCCTTGTCACTAGGAGACAGTTAGAATGGGAGGAGGGCTGCCCACGCATCCATCCTTAGAACCCTGCTCTGGAGAACTTCTTTATGGGACGTCTTGAATCCAACCAACCTGTCTTGACTGTCTCGCAGAATGAATCCTTGTGGTTTGAAGCATCACACAATAACACTCTGAGAAAACCTCCATTTCCTCATGATGCCCCACACCTTCATAATGGGCCATCACGGACAGAAACTCCATCCTAAGCCAAAGTCTGATTCTCGCCCTGAATTCAGTAGCATAAGATCTCGATTCAGCACTTGAGAGTGTGCCTACTGGGCCCTCACCCTGAAACCTAGCCTAACTTGTGTTCCCAGACTTCCGTCCTCAGAATCCTGGCCACACCCCTCCAGTTTGGAAATTCTGGAGACACAATGCAGCACACTGCCTGGCCTCCAGAAGAAAAATGTTGCCCTATAGGGCTAACCAGAAACGCCAAATGAGTAACAACCTGCATGCCACTCGACCATACCCCAATTATACAGTCTAGCCTGTGCACTAAAGCCCTGTCTGACACAGCCTGAGGGCAGACCTCCAGTCCAACACCCAGACAGTTGGCCGTACACTGAGCATATCAAACCCACAATGGCTTTAGGCCATCATCTCTACCCAACCTCAATTTTCACCTTCAGAACCTAGACCTTATCTCCACTCACTGCTCAGGAGTGAACGTGATGCAAGAATCAGAACTTCTCCTTCGCCTTGGCAAGAAACCTAGTTGTTGGCATGTTGTCCCATGTTCATTGTAGGAGAAAGCAGCATGGACTATGAGGCCCCACCTATCCCTGAGGGCCACAATTTGCACAAACACACATTGTGACACTCAGCGTGAGCCCTATCCTCATGTAAAGCCTCTTAGTGACTGGAACAACAGCCTACATATGGGGCTTGCAAAGCCACTAGTCCCCCAATCTCAACCAGAGTTCGAGATGTCTAGTCACCCCTACTCAGGGCTCTACTCGGGAATCCCTCTTTGGTGGGACACCTGAGGTAAAAAAAAAAATACAGAAAGGACTATTCCCATTCACAGAATGATCCCAACCACTTGGGATCAGGCCAAATCACCAGAGAAAGAATTGTCCATGGCCCTTGAGGACACCCCGACATTCCACGGCCACCATTGACACAAAATCCAGAGACAAAACCCTGAGCAAGCGCCACATACTCGCCCTTTGTTCATAGCCCGGAAAATTCTCACGGTCTGTAGATCGAGCCTTCATACATACATCCCCAAACCTAAGCTGAGTTTGTGTTTTCAGACTTCTGTCCCCACAGTCCTGGCCCACACAACATCCAATCTGGGGCCCCTGGAGCCTCACCTCAGGACTGTGGCTTCCCTCTCCAGGGGAATTCTGCCATTTCCATTGGCCACAACACTATAGATTAGGAGAATCCTCCAAACTCCCACAGGCCATCTGAATTGTGTTGGCTGCCCAGGACAAACAGGGATGATCATTCACAAGTTAGGAAACCAACTCCACTCAGACCCAGAGACAGATATCCCCATAGAATAAGATTGAACTGGAAGGGCACTTAGGCCCTAATCAGATCCATTGCTTTTGATTCCAGTCATCTCTCCTCAGAGGCCTGGTTTCCAATACCAGCATATGGGAGAATCCTTAGGCAATCATCAAAACAATTCTCTTCTCTACATAGGAAACATACTCTTTAGAGCTCCATCAAAACCTCCGGTTATGAACATCCCTCAAGGCCCCGGATCAAGCACCCCATTCCAAGGTCTACATGGACACAAATGCACATTATGACCAATCCTCAACTCACCCATTTCAACACACCCGCCTCGGTTGCTCCCCTAGATCCAGCAGATCGAACTTGCCTTGGCTCTATGAGACACCTGGAATGGGAGGCAGGCTGCCCAGGCATCCATCCTTAGAACCCTGCTCTGGATATCTTCCTTATGGGATGTCCTGGAGCCATCCAACAGGTCTCGACTGTCCCACAGAAGAAATCATTGTGGTTTGGAGCATCTCACAATTCCCTACGTTGGAAAACCTCCATGTCCTCGTGACACCCTCCCCTTCATGAAGGGGCCGTCATGGACAGAAACTCCGACCTAAGCCAACGTCTGATCCTAGCTCTGTCTTCAGGTATACGGGATCTCGAATCATCTCTGCAGAGGGTGCCTGCCTTCCCTTCACCTTGAAATCTAAGTCTGGCTTGTGTTCTCAGAATTTTTTCCTCACACTCCTGGCCCACAAGCCTTCCAGTTTGGGAATGCTGGAACCACTATGTGGCACTGTGTCTTCCCTCCAGAAGAAAAACGTTGCCCTCTGGGGCTACCCAGTAACCACAAATGAGTACCATCCTGCACGAAACTCGACTGCACCCCAATGATACAGTCTAGCCTGGGCACTTATTCCCTGTCTGCCACAGCCTGAGCCTGCACCTCCCAACCCACACTCAACAGCTGGCCGAACACTGAGCACATCGGACACACCATGGCCTTAGGGCTTCATCTCTTCCCAAGCTCAGTTTTCAGGCTTCAGAACCTAGACCTTAAATCCAATCACAGACCAGGAGTGAAAGTGTTGCAGAAATTAGAACTCCATCTTCCCCATGGCCAGAAAGCTTGTGGTTCCCATACTGTGCAACGTTCAGTGTAGGAGGCACCAGCATGGTACTTTAGGCCACGCCCTGACTTGAAAGGATCCTTGGGCACAAAACCACATTGTGAAACTCAGTGTGAGACCTATCCTCAAGGAAGGCCTCTCAGTGTCTGGACCAAGAGCCCACATATGGGGCTTGCCATGTTCTTAGGTCCCAATGTTAACCAGAGGTCTGGTTGTCCAGTTGCCCCCACCCACGACTCTG
This sequence comes from Mustela nivalis, assembly GCF_964662115.1. NCBI lineage: Eukaryota > Metazoa > Chordata > Mammalia > Carnivora > Mustelidae > Mustela > Mustela nivalis. The sequence goes on along the minus strand of NW_028135751.1, from coordinate 262,733 downwards.
CTCTGGAATCCCTCTTTTGGTGGTCCACCTGAGGTAAATAAAAAACAAAAAAGAAAACAAAAAAAAAGTAAACAAAAAAAAAACAGAAAGGCCTCCTCCCTTCCCACAGAATGACCCCAAACTTTTAGGATCGGGTCAAATCCCCAGAAAAGGAGCCTCATCGATGGCCCATAAGGACACCCCGACATTCCATGGCAATCGGTGACACATTTCCAGAAAAAAAAAAAAAAGCATGAACAAGCACCTCACATTCGCCCTTTGTTCATATCCCGAAGAGGTCTCCTCACGGTCTATAGATCGGGCCGGCCATACCTACATCCCACAACCTAAGTGGAGTTTGTGTTTTCAGACTTTTGTCCAAATAGCCCTGGACCACACACGCTCCACACTTGGGTCTTTGGAGCCACACCTCAGGACTGTGCTTCCCTTTCAAGGGAATTCTTCCCATTCCATTGGCCACAACCTTGCAAATTAGGAAAAACCTCCAAAGTCACCGAGGCCATCCCAATAGTGTAGGCCGCCCAGGACAAACAGGGGTGATCTCAAACCAGCTGAGCAACTACCTCCACTCAGACAACAGATGTCCCCAGAGAAGAATATTGAACCGGACAGGCCCCTAGGCCCTAATCAGATCCATTGCTTTGGTTTCCAGGCATCTGTCCTCAGAGGCCTCGTTTCCAATACCAGCATATGGTGGTTTCCTGAGGCACCAATAAGAACAAATCTCGTCTCCCCATGGAAAACTTGCTCATTGGAGCTTTGTCATAACCTCTGGTTAGGAGAATCCTTCAGGGCCCTGGTGCCACTGCCCCATACCAAGGTCTCCATGGACTCAAACCAGCATTAAGACCATCCTCAGGAAAGTCCATTTCAACTCAGCCCCCTCTGTTGCTACCCCAAGCCAGCAGATCAAACGTTTCTTGTTGCTAGGAGACAATTGGAATGTGAGGCTGGCTGCCCAGGCATCCATACTTAGAACCCTGTTCTGGAAAAATACCTTATAAGACGTCCTGGAGCCATCCAACAAATCTTAATTGTCCCACAGAAGGAATCCTTGCGGTTTGGAGCATCTCACAACTCCAATAGTGGGAAAACCCCCATGGCCTCATAATGCCCCCCCTTCCTGAAGGGGCCAACATGGACAGAAACTCAAACCTGAGTCAAAGTCTGAACCTCGACCTGACTTCAGACGCATGAGATCTCAATTCAGCTCTGCAGAGTGTGCCTGCCATGTCCTTGCCCCGAAACCTAAGCCTAGCTTGTGTTCTCAGACTTCCGTCCTCACTCTCCTGGCCCACAAGCCCTCCAGTTTGGGAATTCCGAAGCCACAAGGCAGCACTCTGCCTGCCCTCCAGAAGAAAAACTTTGCCCTATGCTGCTAATAAGAAACCCCAAATGATTTTCTAATGCATGCCACTCGATTGTAAAGCAATTATACAGCCCACCCTGTATACTAAGGCCCTGTCTGGCACAGCCTGGGTCAAGACATCCCAAACGACACCCAGACAGCTGGCCCCAACCTGGACACATAGGACCCGCTATGGCTGTAGGTCGTCATCTCTTCCCAACCTCGGTTTTCAGGCTTCAGAACCTAGACCTTATCTCCAATCACTGCCCAGGGGTGAACGTGATGCAGAAATTAGAATTCCTCCTTCCCCATGGCCAGAAACCTTGTGGTTGGCATGTTGTCCAACGTTCAATGTGGGGAAACCTGCATTGTCCGAAAGGCCACGCCAGTGCTTGAGGGCCGCCTAGGGCACACACATGCATTGTGACCTGCAGCGTGAGTCCCGTATTAAAGTAACGCCTCTCAGTGGCTGGACCAAGATCCTGCATATGGGGCTTGTCATATCCATAGGCCCCCAGGCTTAACCAGAGGGCGAGTATTCCAGTTGTCAGTACCCACTGCTATGCTCTAGAATCCCTCTACTGGGGGGACACATGAAGCAGAAAACAGGACACTTCCCTTCCCACAGAATGACCCCAAACTCTTGGGGGCTGGACAAACTACCAGAGAGGGAGACTTCTACGACCCATGAGGCAACTCCTACATTAAACGGCCATTGTGGACAAAACATCCAGAGACAAAAGCCTGAGCGACTGCCTCCCTCTCACCCTTCTTTCATATCCAGAGGAGCTCCCCTCATGGACTGTAGATCAGGCCTGCCGTAACCTCGGCCCCAAACCTGAGCTGAGTTAGGGTTTTTGGATGTCTGTCTGCACAGCCATGGCCCACACAGCCTCCAGGCTGGGGTCTCTGGAGCCACACCACAGAACTGTGCCTGCTCTCTCCTAAGAAACTGCACATTCCATTGGCCACAACTCTACAAAATAGTAGAAACCTCAAGGTCCCCAAGGACATCCCACTACCGCAAGCCGCACTGGACAAATAGGGGCATTATGACACAAGCTGAGCAACTACTACCTCCATGCAGACACACAGACAGATATCCGCAGAGACAGAAGATTGAACCAGACAGGCCCCTAGGCCCTATTATGAACTCTTGCTTTGGTGTCCAGGTATCACTCCTCAGAGGCCTGGGTTCGAAGACCAGCATACGGGGCTTTCCTGAGGCACCAGACAGAAGACCTCTCATCTCCACATGGGAAGCTTCCTTGTTGGAGTTGTGTCAAGCCCTACAGGTTGGAGAATCCTGCAGAGTCCCTTAGCTACTGCCACATTCCAAGGTCTCCATGGCCACCAACCCACATTATGACTCATCCTCGGCAGAGTCCATTTAAACTCAGGCTTCTGGGTAGCTCACCCAAGAGCCCGCAGATTGAGCGTGCCTTGTCTCCACCAGGCAATGGGAAGGTGAGTTGGCGTTTCTCGGCATCCATGCTTAGGGCCCTGCTCTCGAGTCTTTCTGTATGGGGCATCCTGGAACCATCCAATAGTACTCGACTGTCCTGAAGAAGGAAACTTTGAAGTTTGGAGCAGCTCACAACTCCCAGCGTAGGGAAACCTCCCTGGACTCATGACGCCCCCACCCCCTTCAGGAAGGGGCCGTCATGGACACAAACTCCAGCTTGAGGCAACATCTGATAATCGCCCGGACCTCACGTGCAGGAGATCTCGATTCAGCCTCTGCAGAGTGGGCCTGCCATGCTCTTGGCCCCAAAACTTGTGCTAGCTTGTGTTTTCAGACTTCCTTCCTCACAATCCTGGCCACACCCCTCCAGTTTGGCAATTCTGGAGACACAATGCAGCACTCTGCCTGCCCTCCAGAAGAAAAATGTTGCCCTATAGGGCTAACCAGAAACGCCAAATGAGTAACAACCTGCATGCCACTCGACCATACCCCAATTATACAGTCTAGCCTGTGCACTAAAGCCCTGTCTGACACAGCCTGAGGGCAGACCTCCAGTCCAACACCCAGACAGCTGGCCATACACTGAGCATATCACACCCACAATGGCTTTAGGCCATCATCTCTACCCAACCTCAGTTTTCACCTTCAGAACCTAGACCTTATCTCCACTCACTGCTCAGGAGTGAACGTGATGCAAGAATCAGAACTTCTCCTTCGCCTTGGCAAGAAACCTAGTGGTTGGCATGTTGTCCAATGTTCATTGTAGGAGAAAGCAGCATGGACTATGAGGCCCCACCTATCCCTGAGGGCCACAATGTGCACAAACACACATTGTGACCCTCAGCGTGAGCCCTATCCTCATGTAAAGCCTCTTAGTGACTGGAACAACAGCCCCCATATGGGGCTTGCCAAGCCCCTAGTCCCCCAATCTCAACCAGAGTTCGAGATGTCTAGTCACCCCTACTCAGGGCTCTACTCGGGAATCCCTCTTTGGTGGGACACTTGAGGTAAAAAAAAAAAAAAATACAGAAAGGACTCTTCCCATCCACAGAATGATCCCAACCACTTGGGATCAGGCCAAATCACCAGAGAAAGAATTGTCCATGGCCCTTGAGGACACCCCGACATTCCACGGCCACCATTGACACAAAATCCAGAGACAAAACCCTGAGCAAGCGCCACATACTCGCCCTTTGTTCATAGCCCGGAAAATTCTCACGGTCTGTAGATCGAGCCTTCATACATACATCCCCAAACCTAAGCTGAGTTTGTGTTTTCAGACTTCTGTCCCCACAGGCCTGGACCACACACGCTCCACACTTGGGTCCCTGGAGCCACACCTCAGGACTGTGCTTCCCTTTCAAGGGAATTCTTCCCATTCCATTGGCCACAACCTTGCAAATTAGGAAAAACCTCCAAAGTCACCGAGGCCATCCCAATAGTGTAGGCCGCCCAGGACAAACAGGGGTGATCTCAAACCAGCTGAGCAACTACCTCCACTCAGACAACAGATGTCCCCAGAGAAGAATATTGAACCGGACAGGCCCCTAGGCCCTAATCAGATCCATTGCTTTGGTTTCCAGGCATCTGTCCTCAGAGGCCTCGTTTCCAATACCAGCATATGGTGGTTTCCTGAGGCACCAATAAGAACAAATCTCGTCTCCCCATGGAAAACTTGCTCATTGGAGCTTTGTCATAACCTCTGGTTAGGAGAATCCTTCAGGGCCCTGGTGCCACTGCCCCATACCAAGGTCTCCATGGACTCAAACCAGCATTAAGACCATCCTCAGGAAAGTCCATTTCAACTCAGCCCCCTCTGTTGCTACCCCAAGCCAGCAGATCAAACATTTCTTGTTGCTAGGAGACAATTGGAATGTGAGGCTGGCTGCCCAGGCATCCATACTTAGAACCCTGTTCTGGAAAAATACCTTATAAGACGTCCTGGAGCCATCCAACAAATCTTAATTGTCCCACAGAAGGAATCCTTGCGGTTTGGAGCATCTCACAACTCCAATAGTGGGAAAACCCCCATGGCCTCATAATGCCCCCCCCTTCCTGAAGGGGCCCACATGGACAGAAACTCAAACCTGAGCCAAAGTCTGAACCTCGACCTGACTTCAGACGCATGAGATCTCAATTCAGCTCTGCAGAGTGTGCCTGCCATGTCCTTGCCCCGAAACCTAAGCCTAGCTTGTGTTCTCAGACTTCCGTCCTCACTCTCCTGGCCCACAAGCCCTCCAGTTTGGGAATTCCGAAGCCACAAGGCAGCACTCTTCCTGCCCTCCAGAAGGAAAACTTTGCCCTATGCTGCTAATAAGAAACCCCAAATGATTTTCTAATGCATGCCACTCGATTGTAAAGCAATTATACAGCCCACCCTGTATACTAATGCCCTGTCTGGCACAGCCTGAGACAAGACATCCCAAACGACACCCAGACAGCTGGCCCCAACCTGGACACATAGGACCCGCTATGGCTGTAGGTCGTCATCTCTTCCCAACCTCGGTTTTCAGGCTTCAGAACCTAGACCTTATCTCCAATCACTGCCCAGGGGTGAACGTGATGCAGAAATTAGAATTCCTCCTTCCCCATGGCCAGAAACCTTGTGGTTGGCATGTTGTCCAACGTTCAATGTGGGGAAACCTGCATTGTCCGAAAGGCCACGCCAGTGCTTGAGGGCCGCCTAGGGCACACACATGCATTGTGACCTGCAGCGTGAGTCCCGTATTAAAGTAACGCCTCTCAGTGGCTGGACCAAGATCCTGCATATGGGGCTTGTCATATCCATAGGCCCCCAGGCTTAACCAGAGGGCGAGTATTCCAGTTGTCAGTACCCACTGCTATGCTCTAGAATCCCTCTACTGGGGGGACACATGAAGCAGAAAACAGGACACTTCCCTTCCCACAGAATGACCCCAAACTCTTGGGGGCTGGACAAACTACCAGAGAGGGAGACTTCTACGACCCATGAGGCAACTCCTACATTAAACGGCCATTGTGGACAAAACATCCAGAGACAAAAGCCTGAGCGACTGCCTCCCTCTCACCCTTCTTTCATATCCAGAGGAGCTCCCCTCATGGACTGTAGATCAGGCCTGCCGTAACCTCGGCCCCAAACCTGAGCTGAGTTAGGGTTTTTGGATGTCTGTCTGCACAGCCATGGCCCACACAGCCTCCAGGCTGGGGTCTCTGGAGCCACACCACAGAACTGTGCCTGCTCTCTCCTAAGAAACTGCACATTCCATTGGCCACAACTCTACAAAATAGTAGAAACCTCAAGGTCCCCAAGGACATCCCACTACCGCAAGCCGCACTGGACAAATAGGGGCATTATGACACAAGCTGAGCAACTACTACCTCCATGCAGACACACAGACAGATATCCGCAGAGACAGAAGATTGAACCAGACAGGCCCCTAGGCCCTATTATGAACTCTTGCTTTGGTGTCCAGGTATCACTCCTCAGAGGCCTGGGTTCGAAGACCAGCATACGGGGCTTTCCTGAGGCACCAGACAGAAGACCTCTCATCTCCACATGGGAAGCTTCCTTGTTGGAGTTGTGTCAAGCCCTTCGAGTTGGAGAATCCTGCAGAGTCCCTTAGCTACTGCCACATTCCAAGGTCTCCATGGCCACCAACCCACATTATGACTCATCCTCGGCAGAGTCCATTTAAACTCAGGCTTCTGGGTAGCTCACCCAAGAGCCCGCAGATTGAGCGTGCCTTGTCTCCACCAGGCAATGGGAAGGTGAGTTGGCGTTTCTCGGCATCCATGCTTAGGGCCCTGCTCTCGAGTCTTTCTGTATGGGGCATCCTGGAACCATCCAATAGTACTCGACTGTCCTGAAGAAGGAAACTTTGAAGTTTGGAGCAGCTCACAACTCCCAGCGTAGGGAAACCTCCCTGGACTCATGACGCCCCCACCCCCTTCAGGAAGGGGCCGTCATGGACACAAACTCCAGCTTGAGGCAACATCTGATAATCGCCCGGACCTCACGTGCAGGAGATCTCGATTCAGCCTCTGCAGAGTGGGCCTGCCATGCTCTTGGCCCCAAAACTTGTGCTAGCTTGTGTTTTCAGACTTCCTTCCTCACAATCCTGGCCACACCCCTCCAGTTTGGCAATTCTGGAGACACAATGCAGCACTCTGCCTGCCCTCCAGAAGAAAAATGTTGCCCTATAGGGCTAACCAGAAACGCCAAATGAGTAACAACCTGCATGCCACTCGACCATACCCCAATTATACAGTCTAGCCTGTGCACTAAAGCCCTGTCTGACACAGCCTGAGGGCAGACCTCCAGTCCAACACCCAGACAGCTGGCCATACACTGAGCATATCACACCCACAATGGCTTTAGGCCATCATCTCTACCCAACCTCAGTTTTCACCTTCAGAACCTAGACCTTATCTCCACTCACTGCTCAGGAGTGAAAGTGATGCAAGAATCAGAACTTCTCCTTCGCCTTGGCAAGAAACCTAGTGGTTGGCATGTTGTCCAATGTTCATTGTAGGAGAAAGCAGCATGGACTATGAGGCCCCACCTATCCCTGAGGGCCACAATGTGCACAAACACACATTGTGACCCTCAGCGTGAGCCCTATCCTCATGTAAAGCCTCTTAGTGACTGGAACAACAGCCCCCATATGGGGCTTGCCAAGCCCCTAGTCCCCCAATCTCAACCAGAGTTCGAGATGTCTAGTCACCCCTACTCAGGGCTCTACTCGGGAATCCCTCTTTGGTGGGACACTTGTGGTAAAAAAAAAAAAAAATACAGAAAGGACTCTTCCCATCCACAGAATGATCCCAACCACTTGGGATCAGGCCAAATCACCAGAGAAAGAATTGTCCATGGCCCTTGAGGACACCCCGACATTCCACGGCCACCATTGACACAAAATCCAGAGACAAAACCCTGAGCAAGCGCCACATACTCGCCCTTTGTTCATAGCCCGGAAAATTCTCACGGTCTGTAGATCGAGCCTTCATCCATACATCCCCAAACCTAAGCTGAGTTTGTGTTTTCAGACTTCTGTCCCCACAGGCCTGGACCACACACGCTCCACACTTGGGTCCCTGGAGCCACACCTCAGGACTGTGCTTCCCTTTCAAGGGAATTCTTCCCATTCCATTGGCCACAACCTTGCAAATTAGGAAAAACCTCCAAAGTCACCGAGGCCATCCCAATAGTGTAGGCCGCCCAGGACAAACAGGGGTGATCTCAAACCAGCTGAGCAACTACCTCCACTCAGACAACAGATGTCCCCAGAGAAGAATATTGAACCGGACAGGCCCCGAGGCCCTAATCAGATCCATTGCTTTGGTTTCCAGGCATCTGTCCTCAGAGGCCTCGTTTCCAATACCAGCATATGGTGGTTTCCTGAGGCACCAATAAGAACAAATCTCGTCTCCCCATGGAAAACTTGCTCATTGGAGCTTTGTCATAACCTCTGGTTAGGAGAATCCTTCAGGGCCCTGGTGCCACTGCCCCATACCAAGGTCTCCATGGACTCAAACCAACATTAAGACCATCCTCAGGAAAGTCCATTTCAACTCAGCCCCCTCTGTTGCTACCCCAAGCCAGCAGATCAAACGTTTCTTGTTGCTAGGAGACAATTGGAATGTGAGGCTGGCTGCCCAGGCATCCATACTTAGAACCCTGTTCTGGAAAAATACCTTATAAGACGTCCTGGAACCATCCAACAAATCTTAATTGTCCCACAGAAGGAATCCTTGCGGTTTGGAGCATCTCACAACTCCAATAGTGGGAAAACCCCCATGGCCTCATAATGCCCCCCCCTTCCTGAAGGGGCCCACATGGACAGAAACTCAAACCTGAGCCAAAGTCTGAACCTCGACCTGACTTCAGACGCATGAGATCTCAATTCAGCTCTGCAGAGTGTGCCTGCCATGTCCTTGCCCCGAAACCTAAGCCTAGCTTGTGTTCTCAGACTTCCGTCCTCACTCTCCTGGCCCACAAGCCCTCCAGTTTGGGAATTCCGAAGCCACAAGGCAGCACTCTGCCTGCCCTCCAGAAGGAAAACTTTGCCCTATGCTGCTAATAAGAAACCCCAAATGATTTTCTAATGCATGCCACTCGATTGTAAAGCAATTATACAGCCCACCCTGTATACTAATGCCCTGTCTGGCACAGCCTGAGACAAGACATCCCAAACGACACCCAGACAGCTGGCCCCAACCTGGACACATAGGACCCGCTATGGCTGTAGGTCGTCATCTCTTCCCAACCTCGGTTTTCAGGCTTCAGAACCTAGACCTTATCTCCAATCACTGCCCAGGGGTGAACGTGATGCAGAAATTAGAATTCCTCCTTCCCCATGGCCAGAAACCTTGTGGTTGGCATGTTGTCCAACGTTCAATGTGGGGAAACCTGCATTGTCCGAAAGGCCACGCCAGTGCTTGAGGGCCGCCTAGGGCACACACATGCATTGTGACCTGCAGCGTGAGTCCCGTATTAAAGTAACGCCTCTCAGTGGCTGGACCAAGATCCTGTATATGGGGCTTGTCATATCCATAGGCCCCCAGGCTTAACCAGAGGGCGAGTATTCCAGTTGTCAGTACCCACTGCTATGCTCTAGAATCCCTCTACTGGGGGGACACATGAAGCAGAAAACAGGACACTTCCCTTCCCACAGAATGACCCCAAACTCTTGGGGGCTGGACAAACTACCAGAGAGGGAGACTTCTACGACCCATGAGGCAACTCCTACATTAAACGGCCATTGTGGACAAAACATCCAGAGACAAAAGCCTGAGCGACTGCCTCCCTCTCACCCTTCTTTCATATCCAGAGGAGCTCCCCTCATGGACTGTAGATCAGGCCTGCCGTAACCTCGGCCCCAAACCTGAGCTGAGTTAGGGTTTTTGGATGTCTGTCTGCACAGCCATGGCCCACACAGCCTCCAGGCTGGGGTCTCTGGAGCCACACCACAGAACTGTGCCTGCTCTCTCCTAAGAAACTGCACATTCCATTGGCCACAACTCTACAAAATAGTAGAAACCTCAAGGTCCCCAAGGACATCCCACTACCGCAAGCCGCACTGGACAAATAGGGGCATTATGACACAAGCTGAGCAACTACTACCTCCATGCAGACACACAGACAGATATCCGCAGAGACAGAAGATTGAACCAGACAGGCCCCTAGGCCCTATTATGAACTCTTGCTTTGGTGTCCAGGTATCACTCCTCAGAGGCCTGGGTTCGAAGACCAGCATACGGGGCTTTCCTGAGGCACCAGACAGAAGACCTCTCATCTCCACATGGGAAGCTTCCTTGTTGGAGTTATGTCAAGCCCTTCGGGTTGGAGAATCCTGCAGAGTCCCTTAGCTACTGCCACATTCCAAGGTCTCCATGGCCACCAACCCACATTATGACTCATCCTCGGCAGAGTCCATTTAAACTCAGGCTTCTGGGTAGCTCACCCAAGAGCCCGCAGATTGAGCGTGCCTTGTCTCCACCAGGCAATGGGAAGGTGAGTTGGCGTTTCTCGGCATCCATGCTTAGGGCCCTGCTCTCGAGTCTTTCTGTATGGGGCATCCTGGAACCATCCAATAGTACTCGACTGTCCTGAAGAAGGAAACTTTGAAGTTTGGAGCAGCTCACAACTCCCAGCGTAGGGAAACCTCCCTGGACTCATGACGCCCCCACCCCCTTCAGGAAGGGGCCGTCATGGACACAAACTCCAGCTTGAGGCAACATCTGATAATCGCCCGGACCTCACGTGCAGGAGATCTCGATTCAGCCTCCGCAGAGTGGGCCTGCCATGCTCTTGGCCCCAAAACTTGTGCTAGCTTGTGTTTTCAAACTTCCTTCCTCACAATCCTGGCCACACCCCTCCAGTTTGGCAATTCCGGAGACACAATGCAGCACTCTGCCTGCCCTCCAGAAGAAAAATGTTGCCCTATAGGGCTAACCAGAAACGCCAAATGAGTAACAACCTGCATGCCACTCGACCATACCCCAATTATACAGTCTAGCCTGTGCACTAAAGCCCTGTCTGACACAGCCTGAGGGCAGACCTCCAGTCCAACACCCAGACAGCTGGCCATACACTGAGCATATCACACCCACAATGGCTTTAGGCCATCATCTCTACCCAACCTCAGTTTTCACCTTCAGAACCTAGACCTTATCTCCACTCACTGCTCAGGAGTGAACGTGATGCAAGAATCAGAACTTCTCCTTCGCCTTGGCAAGAAACCTAGTGGTTGGCATGTTGTCCAATGTTCATTGTAGGAGAAAGCAGCATGGACTATGAGGCCCCACCTATCCCTGAGGGCCACAATGTGCACAAACACACATTGTGACCCTCAGCGTGAGCCCTATCCTCATGTAAAGCCTCTTAGTGACTGGAACAACAGCCCCCATATGGGGCTTGCCAAGCCCCTAGTCCCCCAATCTCAACCAGAGTTCGAGATGTCTAGTCACCCCTACTCAGGGCTCTACTCGGGAATCCCTCTTTGGTGGGACACTTGTGGTAAAAAAAAAAAAAATACAGAAAGGACTCTTCCCATCCACAGAATGATCCCAACCACTTGGGATCAGGCCAAATCACCAGAGAAAGAATTGTCCATGGCCCTTGAGGACACCCCGACATTCCACGGCCACCATTGACACAACATCCAGAGACAAAACCCTGAGCAAGCGCCACATACTCGCCCTTTGTTCATAGCCCGGAAAATTCTCACGGTCTGTAGATCGAGCCTTCATCCATACATCCCCAAACCTAAGCTGAGTTTGTGTTTTCAGACTTCTGTCCCCACAGGCCTGGACCACACACGGTCCACACTTGGGTCCCTGGAGCCACACCTCAGGACTGTGCTTCCCTTTCAAGGGAATTCTTCCCATTCCATTGGCCACAACCTTGCAAATTAGGAAAAACCTCCAAAGTCACCGAGGCCATCCCAATAGTGTAGGCCGCCCAGGACAAACAGGGGTGATCTCAAACCAGCTGAGCAACTACCTCCACTCAGACAACAGATGTCCCCAGAGAAGAATATTGAACCGGACAGGCCCCGAGGCCCTAATCAGATCCATTGCTTTGGTTTCCAGGCATCTGTCCTCAGAGGCCTCGTTTCCAATACCAGCATATGGTGGTTTCCTGAGGCACCAATAAGAACAAATCTCGTCTCCCCATGGAAAACTTGCTCATTGGAGCTTTGTCATAACCTCTGGTTAGGAGAATCCTTCAGGGCCCTGGTGCCACTGCCCCATACCAAGGTCTCCATGGACTCAAACCAACATTAAGACCATCCTCAGGAAAGTCCATTTCAACTCAGCCCCCTCTGTTGCTACCCCAAGCCAGCAGATCAAACGTTTCTTGTTGCTAGGAGACAATTGGAATGTGAGGCTGGCTGCCCAGGCATCCATACTTAGAACCCTGTTCTGGAAAAATACCTTATAAGACGTCCTGGAGCCATCCAACAAATCTTAATTGTCCCACAGAAGGAATCCTTGCGGTTTGGAGCATCTCACAACTCCAATAGTGGGAAAACCCCCATGGCCTCATAATACCCCCCCTTCCTGAAGGGGCCCACATGGACAGAAACTCAAACCTGAGCCAAAGTCTGAACCTCGACCTGACTTCAGACGCATGAGATCTCAATTCAGCTCTGCAGAGTGTGCCTGCCATGTCCTTGCCCCGAAACCTAAGCCTAGCTTGTGTTCTCAGACTTCCGTCCTCACTCTCCTGGCCCACAAGCCCTCCAGTTTGGGAATTCCGAAGCCACAATGCAGCACTCTGCCTGCCCTCCAGAAGAAAAACTTTGCCCTATGCTGCTAATAAGAAACCCCAAATGATTTTCTAATGCATGCCACTCGATTGTAAAGCAATTATACAGCCCACCCTGTATACTAATGCCCTGTCTGGCACAGCCTGAGACAAGACATCCCAAACGACACCCAGACAGCTATGGCTGTAGGTCGTCATCTCTTCCCAACCTCGGTTTTCAGGCTTCAGAACCTAGACCTTATCTCCAATCACTGCCCAGGGGTGAACGTGATGCAGAAATTAGAATTCCTCCTTCCCCATGGCCAGAAACCTTGTGGTTGGCATGTTGTCCAACGTTCAATGTGGGAAAACCTGCATTGTCCGAAAGGCCACGCCAGTGCTTGAGGGCCGCCTAGGGCACACACATGCATTGTGACCTGCAGCGTGAGTCCCGTATTAAAGTAACGCCTCTCAGTGGCTGGACCAAGATCCTGCATATGGGGCTTGTCATATCCATAGGCCCCCAGGCTTAACCAGAGGGCGAGTATTCCAGTTGTCAGTACCCACTGCTATGCTCTAGAATCCCTCTACTGGGGGGACACATGAAGCAGAAAACAGGACACTTCCCTTCCCACAGAATGACCCCAAACTCTTGGGGGCTGGACAAACTACCAGAGAGGGAGACTTCTACGACCCATGAGGCAACTCCTACATTAAACGGCCATTGTGGACAAAACATCCAGAGACAAAAGCCTGAGCGACTGCCTCCCTCTCACCCTTCTTTCATATCCAGAGGAGCTCCCCTCATGGACTGTAGATCAGGCCTGCCGTAACCTCGGCCCCAAACCTGAGCTGAGTTAGGGTTTTTGGATGTCTGTCTGCACAGCCATGGCCCACACAGCCTCCAGGCTGGGGTCTCTGGAGCCACACCACAGAACTGTGCCTGCTCTCTCCTAAGAAACTGCACATTCCATTGGCCACAACTCTACAAAATAGTAGAAACCTCAAGGTCCCCAAGGACATCCCACTACCGCAAGCCGCACTGGACAAATAGGGGCATTATGACACAAGCTGAGCAACTACTACCTCCATGCAGACACACAGACAGATATCCGCAGAGACAGAAGATTGAACCAGACAGGCCCCTAGGCCCTATTATGAACTCTTGCTTTGGTGTCCAGGTATCACTCCTCAGAGGCCTGGGTTCGAAGACCAGCATACGGGGCTTTCCTGAGGCACCAGACAGAAGACCTCTCATCTCCACATGGGAAGCTTCCTTGTTGGAGTTGTGTCAAGCCCTTCGGGTTGGAGAATCCTGCAGAGTCCCTTAGCTACTGCCACATTCCAAGGTCTCCATGGCCACCAACCCACATTATGACTCATCCTCGGCAGAGTCCATTTAAACTCAGGCTTCTGGGTAGCTCACCCAAGAGCCCGCAGATTGAGCGTGCCTTGTCTCCACCAGGCAATGGGAAGGTGAGTTGGCGTTTCTCGGCATCCATGCTTAGGGCCCTGCTCTCGAGTCTTTCTGTATGGGGCATCCTGGAACCATCCAATAGTACTCGACTGTCCTGAAGAAGGAAACTTTGAAGTTTGGAGCAGCTCACAACTCCCAGCGTAGGGAAACCTCCCTGGACTCATGACGCCCCCACCCCCTTCAGGAAGGGGCCGTCATGGACACAAACTCCAGCTTGAGGCAACATCTGATAATCGCCCGGACCTCACGTGCAGGAGATCTCGATTCAGCCTCTGCAGAGTGGGCCTGCCATGCTCTTGGCCCCAAAACTTGTGCTAGCTTGTGTTTTCAGACTTCCTTCCTCACAATCCTGGCCACACCCCTCCAGTTTGGCAATTCTGGAGACACAATGCAGCACTCTGCCTGCCCTCCAGAAGAAAAATGTTGCCCTATAGGGCTAACCAGAAACGCCAAATGAGTAACAACCTGCATGCCACTCGACCATACCCCAATTATACAGTCTAGCCTGTGCACTAAAGCCCTGTCTGACACAGCCTGAGGGCAGACCTCCAGTCCAACACCCAGACAGCTGGCCATACACAGAGCATATCACACCCACAATGGCTTTAGGCCATCATCTCTACCCAACCTCAGTTTTCACCTTCAGAACCTAGACCTTATCTCCACTCACTGCTCAGGAGTGAACGTGATGCAAGAATCAGAACTTCTCCTTCGCCTTGGCAAGAAACCTAGTGGTTGGCATGTTGTCCAATGTTCATTGTAGGAGAAAGCAGCATGGACTATGAGGCCCCACCTATCCCTGAGGGCCACAATGTGCACAAACACACATTGTGACCCTCAGCGTGAGCCCTATCCTCATGTAAAGCCTCTTAGTGACTGGAACAACAGCCCCCATATGGGGCTTGCCAAGCCCCTAGTCCCCCAATCTCAACCAGAGTTCGAGATGTCTAGTCACCCCTACTCAGGGCTCTACTCGGGAATCCCTCTTTGGTGGGACACTTGTGGTAAAAAAAAAAAAAAATACAGAAAGGACTCTTCCCATCCACAGAATGATCCCAACCACTTGGGATCAGGCCAAATCACCAGAGAAAGAATTGTCCATGGCCCTTGAGGACACCCCGACATTCCACGGCCACCATTGACACAAAATCCAGAGACAAAACCCTGAGCAAGCGCCACATACTCGCCCTTTGTTCATAGCCCGGAAAATTCTCACGGTCTGTAGATCGAGCCTTCATCCATACATCCCCAAACCTAAGCTGAGTTTGTGTTTTCAGACTTCTGTCCCCACAGGCCTGGACCACACACGCTCCACACTTGGGTCCCTGGAGCCACACCTCAGGACTGTGCTTCCCTTTCAAGGGAATTCTTCCCATTCCATTGGCCACAACCTTGCAAATTAGGAAAAACCTCCAAAGTCACCGAGGCCATCCCAATAGTGTAGGCCGCCCAGGACAAACAGGGGTGATCTCAAACCAGCTGAGCAACTACCTCCACTCAGACAACAGATGTCCCCAGAGAAGAATATTGAACCGGACAGGCCCCTAGGCCCTAATCAGATCCATTGCTTTGGTTTCCAGGCATCTGTCCTCAGAGGCCTCGTTTCCAATACCAGCATATGGTGGTTTCCTGAGGCACCAATAAGAACAAATCTCGTCTCCCCATGGAAAACTTGCTCATTGGAGCTTTGTCATAACCTCTGGTTAGGAGAATCCTTCAGGGCCCTGGTGCCACTGCCCCATACCAAGGTCTCCATGGACTCAAACCAGCATTAAGACCATCCTCAGGAAAGTCCATTTCAACTCAGCCCCCTCTGTTGCTACCCCAAGCCAGCAGATCAAACGTTTCTTGTTGCTAGGAGACAATTGGAATGTGAGGCTGGCTGCCCAGGCATCCATACTTAGAACCCTGTTCTGGAAAAATACCTTATAAGACGTCCTGGAACCATCCAACAAATCTTAATTGTCCCACAGAAGGAATCCTTGCGGTTTGGAGCATCTCACAACTCCAATAGTGGGAAAACCCCCATGGCCTCATAATGCCCCCCCCTTCCTGAAGGGGCCCACATGGACAGAAACTCAAACCTGAGCCAAAGTCTGAACCTCGACCTGACTTCAGACGCATGAGATCTCAATTCAGCTCTGCAGAGTGTGCCTGCCATGTCCTTGCCCCGAAACCTAAGCCTAGCTTGTGTTCTCAGACTTCCGTCCTCACTCTCCTGGCCCACAAGCCCTCCAGTTTGGGAATTCCGAAGCCACAAGGCAGCACTCTGCCTGCCCTCCTGAAGGAAAACTTTGCCCTATGCTGCTAATAAGAAACCCCAAATGATTTTCTAATGCATGCCACTCGATTGTAAAGCAATTATACAGCCCACCCTGTATACTAATGCCCTGTCTGGCACAGCCTGAGACAAGACATCCCAAACGACACCCAGACAGCTGGCCCCAACCTGGACACATAGGACCCGCTATGGCTGTAGGTCGTCATCTCTTCCCAACCTCGGTTTTCAGGCTTCAGAACCTAGACCTTATCTCCAATCACTGCCCAGGGGTGAACGTGATGCAGAAATTAGAATTCCTCCTTCCCCATGGCCAGAAACCTTGTGGTTGGCATGTTGTCCAACGTTCAATGTGGGGAAACCTGCATTGTCCGAAAGGCCACGCCAGTGCTTGAGGGCCGCCTAGGGCACACACATGCATTGTGACCTGCAGCGTGAGTCCCGTATTAAAGTAACGCCTCTCAGTGGCTGGACCAAGATCCTGCATATGGGGCTTGTCATATCCATAGGCCCCCAGGCTTAACCAGAGGGCGAGTATTCCAGTTGTCAGTACCCACTGCTATGCTCTAGAATCCCTCTACTGGGGGGACACATGAAGCAGAAAACAGGACACTTCCCTTCCCACAGAATGACCCCAAACTCTTGGGGGCTGGACAAACTACCAGAGAGGGAGACTTCTACGACCCATGAGGCAACTCCTACATTAAACGGCCATTGTGGACAAAACATCCAGAGACAAAAGCCTGAGCGACTGCCTCCCTCTCACCCTTCTTTCATATCCAGAGGAGCTCCCCTCATGGACTGTAGATCAGGCCTGCCGTAACCTCGGCCCCAAACCTGAGCTGAGTTAGGGTTTTTGGATGTCTGTCTGCACAGCCATGGCCCACACAGCCTCCAGGCTGGGGTCTCTGGAGCCACACCACAGAACTGTGCCTGCTCTCTCCTAAGAAACTGCACATTCCATTGGCCACAACTCTACAAAATAGTAGAAACCTCAAGGTCCCCAAGGACATCCCACTACCGCAAGCCGCACTGGACAAATAGGGGCATTATGACACAAGCTGAGCAACTACTACCTCCATGCAGACACACAGACAGATATCCGCAGAGACAGAAGATTGAACCAGACAGGCCCCTAGGCCCTATTATGAACTCTTGCTTTGGTGTCCAGGTATCACTCCTCAGAGGCCTGGGTTCGAAGACCAGCATACGGGGCTTTCCTGAGGCACCAGACAGAAGACCTCTCATCTCCACATGGGAAGCTTCCTTGTTGGAGTTATGTCAAGCCCTTCGGGTTGGAGAATCCTGCAGAGTCCCTTAGCTACTGCCACATTCCAAGGTCTCCATGGCCACCAACCCACATTATGACTCATCCTCGGCAGAGTCCATTTAAACTCAGGCTTCTGGGTAGCTCACCCAAGAGCCCGCAGATTGAGCGTGCCTTGTCTCCACCAGGCAATGGGAAGGTGAGTTGGCGTTTCTCGGCATCCATGCTTAGGGCCCTGCTCTCGAGTCTTTCTGTATGGGGCATCCTGGAACCATCCAATAGTACTCGACTGTCCTGAAGAAGGAAACTTTGAAGTTTGGAGCAGCTCACAACTCCCAGCGTAGGGAAACCTCCCTGGACTCATGACGCCCCCACCCCCTTCAGGAAGGGGCCGTCATGGACACAAACTCCAGCTTGAGGCAACATCTGATAATCGCCCGGACCTCACGTGCAGGAGATCTCGATTCAGCCTCCGCAGAGTGGGCCTGCCATGCTCTTGGCCCCAAAACTTGTGCTAGCTTGTGTTTTCAAACTTCCTTCCTCACAATCCTGGCCACACCCCTCCAGTTTGGCAATTCCGGAGACACAATGCAGCACTCTGCCTGCCCTCCAGAAGAAAAATGTTGCCCTATAGGGCTAACCAGAAACGCCAAATGAGTAACAACCTGCATGCCACTCGACCATACCCCAATTATACAGTCTAGCCTGTGCACTAAAGCCCTGTCTGACACAGCCTGAGGGCAGACCTCCAGTCCAACACCCAGACAGCTGGCCATACACTGAGCATATCACACCCACAATGGCTTTAGGCCATCATCTCTACCCAACCTCAGTTTTCACCTTCAGAACCTAGACCTTATCTCCACTCACTGCTCAGGAGTGAACGTGATGCAAGAATCAGAACTTCTCCTTCGCCTTGGCAAGAAACCTAGTGGTTGGCATGTTGTCCAATGTTCATTGTAGGAGAAAGCAGCATGGACTATGAGGCCCCACCTATCCCTGAGGGCCACAATGTGCACAAACACACATTGTGACCCTCAGCGTGAGCCCTATCCTCATGTAAAGCCTCTTAGTGACTGGAACAACAGCCCCCATATGGGGCTTGCCAAGCCCCTAGTCCCCCAATCTCAACCAGAGTTCGAGATGTCTAGTCACCCCTACTCAGGGCTCTACTCGGGAATCCCTCTTTGGTGGGACACTTGTGGTAAAAAAAAAAAAAAAAATACAGAAAGGACTCTTCCCATCCACAGAATGATCCCAACCACTTGGGATCAGGCCAAATCACCAGAGAAAGAATTGTCCATGGCCCTTGAGGACACCCCGACATTCCACGGCCACCATTGACACAACATCCAGAGACAAAACCCTGAGCAAGCGCCACATACTCGCCCTTTGTTCATAGCCCGGAAAATTCTCACGGTCTGTAGATCGAGCCTTCATCCATACATCCCCAAACCTAAGCTGAGTTTGTGTTTTCAGACTTCTGTCCCCACAGGCCTGGACCACACACGCTCCACACTTGGGTCCCTGGAGCCACACCTCAGGACTGTGCTTCCCTTTCAAGGGAATTCTTCCCATTCCATTGGCCACAACCTTGCAAATTAGGAAAAACCTCCAAAGTCACCGAGGCCATCCCAATAGTGTAGGCCGCCCAGGACAAACAGGGGTGATCTCAAACCAGCTGAGCAACTACCTCCACTCAGACAACAGATGTCCCCAGAGAAGAATATTGAACCGGACAGGCCCCGAGGCCCTAATCAGATCCATTGCTTTGGTTTCCAGGCATCTGTCCTCAGAGGCCTCGTTTCCAATACCAGCATATGGTGGTTTCCTGAGGCACCAATAAGAACAAATCTCGTCTCCCCATGGAAAACTTGCTCATTGGAGCTTTGTCATAACCTCTGGTTAGGAGAATCCTTCAGGGCCCTGGTGCCACTGCCCCATACCAAGGTCTCCATGGACTCAAACCAACATTAAGACCATCCTCAGGAAAGTCCATTTCAACTCAGCCCCCTCTGTTGCTACCCCAAGCCAGCAGATCAAACGTTTCTTGTTGCTAGGAGACAATTGGAATGTGAGGCTGGCTGCCCAGGCATCCATACTTAGAACCCTGTTCTGGAAAAATACCTTATAAGACGTCCTGGAGCCATCCAACAAATCTTAATTGTCCCACAGAAGGAATCCTTGCGGTTTGGAGCATCTCACAACTCCAATAGTGGGAAAACCCCCATGGCCTCATAATACCCCCCCTTCCTGAAGGGGCCCACATGGACAGAAACTCAAACCTGAGCCAAAGTCTGAACCTCGACCTGACTTCAGACGCATGAGATCTCAATTCAGCTCTGCAGAGTGTGCCTGCCATGTCCTTGCCCCGAAACCTAAGCCTAGCTTGTGTTCTCAGACTTCCGTCCTCACTCTCCTGGCCCACAAGCCCTCCAGTTTGGGAATTCCGAAGCCACAATGCAGCACTCTGCCTGCCCTCCAGAAGAAAAACTTTGCCCTATGCTGCTAATAAGAAACCCCAAATGATTTTCTAATGCATGCCACTCGATTGTAAAGCAATTATACAGCCCACCCTGTATACTAATGCCCTGTCTGGCACAGCCTGAGACAAGACATCCCAAACGACACCCAGACAGCTATGGCTGTAGGTCGTCATCTCTTCCCAACCTCGGTTTTCAGGCTTCAGAACCTAGACCTTATCTCCAATCACTGCCCAGGGGTGAACGTGATGCAGAAATTAGAATTCCTCCTTCCCCATGGCCAGAAACCTTGTGGTTGGCATGTTGTCCAACGTTCAATGTGGGAAAACCTGCATTGTCCGAAAGGCCACGCCAGTGCTTGAGGGCCGCCTAGGGCACACACATGCATTGTGACCTGCAGCGTGAGTCCCGTATTAAAGTAACGCCTCTCAGTGGCTGGACCAAGATCCTGCATATGGGGCTTGTCATATCCATAGGCCCCCAGGCTTAACCAGAGGGCGAGTATTCCAGTTGTCAGTACCCACTGCTATGCTCTAGAATCCCTCTACTGGGGGGACACATGAAGCAGAAAACAGGACACTTCCCTTCCCACAGAATGACCCCAAACTCTTGGGGGCTGGACAAACTACCAGAGAGGGAGACTTCTACGACCCATGAGGCAACTCCTACATTAAACGGCCATTGTGGACAAAACATCCAGAGACAAAAGCCTGAGCGACTGCCTCCCTCTCACCCTTCTTTCATATCCAGAGGAGCTCCCCTCATGGACTGTAGATCAGGCCTGCCGTAACCTCGGCCCCAAACCTGAGCTGAGTTAGGGTTTTTGGATGTCTGTCTGCACAGCCATGGCCCACACAGCCTCCAGGCTGGGGTCTCTGGAGCCACACCACAGAACTGTGCCTGCTCTCTCCTAAGAAACTGCACATTCCATTGGCCACAACTCTACAAAATAGTAGAAACCTCAAGGTCCCCAAGGACATGCCACTACCGCAAGCCGCACTGGACAAATAGGGGCATTATGACACAAGCTGAGCAACTACTACCTCCATGCAGACACACAGACAGATATCCGCAGAGACAGAAGATTGAACCAGACAGGCCCCTAGGCCCTATTATGAACTCTTGCTTTGGTGTCCAGGTATCACTCCTCAGAGGCCTGGGTTCGAAGACCAGCATACGGGGCTTTCCTGAGGCACCAGACAGAAGACCTCTCATCTCCACATGGGAAGCTTCCTTGTTGGAGTTGTGTCAAGCCCTTCGGGTTGGAGAATCCTGCAGAGTCCCTTAGCTACTGCCACATTCCAAGGTCTCCATGGCCACCAACCCACATTATGACTCATCCTCGGCAGAGTCCATTTAAACTCAGGCTTCTGGGTAGCTCACCCAAGAGCCCGCAGATTGAGCGTGCCTTGTCTCCACCAGGCAATGGGAAGGTGAGTTGGCGTTTCTCGGCATCCATGCTTAGGGCCCTGCTCTCGAGTCTTTCTGTATGGGGCATCCTGGAACCATCCAATAGTACTCGACTGTCCTGAAGAAGGAAACTTTGAAGTTTGGAGCAGCTCACAACTCCCAGCGTAGGGAAACCTCCCTGGACTCATGACGCCCCCACCCCCTTCAGGAAGGGGCCGTCATGGACACAAACTCCAGCTTGAGGCAACATCTGATAATCGCCCGGACCTCACGTGCAGGAGATCTCGATTCAGCCTCTGCAGAGTGGGCCTGCCATGCTCTTGGCCCCAAAACTTGTGCTAGCTTGTGTTTTCAGACTTCCTTCCTCACAATCCTGGCCACACCCCTCCAGTTTGGCAATTCTGGAGACACAATGCAGCACTCTGCCTGCCCTCCAGAAGAAAAATGTTGCCCTATAGGGCTAACCAGAAACGCCAAATGAGTAACAACCTGCATGCCACTCGACCATACCCCAATTATACAGTCTAGCCTGTGCACTAAAGCCCTGTCTGACACAGCCTGAGGGCAGACCTCCAGTCCAACACCCAGACAGCTGGCCATACACAGAGCATATCACACCCACAATGGCTTTAGGCCATCATCTCTACCCAACCTCAGTTTTCACCTTCAGAACCTAGACCTTATCTCCACTCACTGCTCAGGAGTGAACGTGATGCAAGAATCAGAACTTCTCCTTCGCCTTGGCAAGAAACCTAGTGGTTGGCATGTTGTCCAATGTTCATTGTAGGAGAAAGCAGCATGGACTATGAGGCCCCACCTATCCCTGAGGGCCACAATGTGCACAAACACACATTGTGACCCTCAGCGTGAGCCCTATCCTCATGTAAAGCCTCTTAGTGACTGGAACAACAGCCCCCATATGGGGCTTGCCAAGCCCCTAGTCCCCCAATCTCAACCAGAGTTCGAGATGTCTAGTCACCCCTACTCAGGGCTCTACTCGGGAATCCCTCTTTGGTGGGACACTTGTGGTAAAAAAAAAAAAAAATACAGAAAGGACTCTTCCCATCCACAGAATGATCCCAACCACTTGGGATCAGGCCAAATCACCAGAGAAAGAATTGTCCATGGCCCTTGAGGACACCCCGACATTCCACGGCCACCATTGACACAACATCCAGAGACAAAACCCTGAGCAAGCGCCACATACTCGCCCTTTGTTCATAGCCCGGAAAATTCTCACGGTCTGTAGATCGAGCCTTCATCCATACATCCCCAAACCTAAGCTGAGTTTGTGTTTTCAGACTTCTGTCCCCACAGGCCTGGACCACACACGCTCCACACTTGGGTCCCTGGAGCCACACCTCAGGACTGTGCTTCCCTTTCAAGGGAATTCTTCCCATTCCATTGGCCACAACCTTGCAAATTAGGAAAAACCTCCAAAGTCACCGAGGCCATCCCAATAGTGTAGGCCGCCCAGGACAAACAGGGGTGATCTCAAACCAGCTGAGCAACTACCTCCACTCAGACAACAGATGTCCCCAGAGAAGAATATTGAACCGGACAGGCCCCTAGGCCCTAATCAGATCCATTGCTTTGGTTTCCAGGCATCTGTCCTCAGAGGCCTCGTTTCCAATACCAGCATATGGTGGTTTCCTGAGGCACCAATAAGAACAAATCTCGTCTCCCCATGGAAAACTTGCTCATTGGAGCTTTGTCATAACCTCTGGTTAGGAGAATCCTTCAGGGCCCTGGTGCCACTGCCCCATACCAAGGTCTCCATGGACTCAAACCAACATTAAGACCATCCTCAGGAAAGTCCATTTCAACTCAGCCCCCTCTGTTGCTACCCCAAGCCAGCAGATCAAACGTTTCTTGTTGCTAGGAGACAATTGGAATGTGAGGCTGGCTGCCCAGGCATCCATACTTAGAACCCTGTTCTGGAAAAATACCTTATAAGACGTCCTGGAGCCATCCAACAAATCTTAATTGTCCCACAGAAGGAATCCTTGCGGTTTGGAGCATCTCACAACTCCAATAGTGGGAAAACCCCCATGGCCTCATAATGCCCCCCCTTCCTGAAGGGGCCCACATGGACAGAAACTCAAACCTGAGCCAAAGTCTGAACCTCGACCTGACTTCAGACGCATGAGATCTCAATTCAGCTCTGCAGAGTGTGCATGCCATGTCCTTGCCCCGAAACCTAAGCCTAGCTTGTGTTCTCAGACTTCCGTCCTCACTCTCCTGGCCCACAAGCCCTCCAGTTTGGGAATTCCGAAGCCACAATGCAGCACTCTGCCTGCCCTCCAGAAGAAAAACTTTGCCCTATGCTGCTAATAAGAAACCCCAAATGATTTTCTAATGCATGCCACTCGATTGTAAAGCAATTATACAGCCCACCCTGTATACTAATGCCCTGTCTGGCACAGCCTGAGACAAGACATCCCAAACGACACCCAGACAGCTATGGCTGTAGGTCGTCATCTCTTCCCAACCTCGGTTTTCAGGCTTCAGAACCTAGACCTTATCTCCAATCACTGCCCAGGGGTGAACGTGATGCAGAAATTAGAATTCCTCCTTCCCCATGGCCAGAAACCTTGTGGTTGGCATGTTGTCCAACGTTCAATGTGGGAAAACCTGCATTGTCCGAAAGGCCACGCCAGTGCTTGAGGGCCGCCTAGGGCACACACATGCATTGTGACCTGCAGCGTGAGTCCCGTATTAAAGTAACGCCTCTCAGTGGCTGGACCAAGATCCTGCATATGGGGCTTGTCATATCCATAGGCCCCCAGGCTTAACCAGAGGGCGAGTATTCCAGTTGTCAGTACCCACTGCTATGCTCTAGAATCCCTCTACTGGGGGGACACATGAAGCAGAAAACAGGACACTTCCCTTCCCACAGAATGACCCCAAACTCTTGGGGGCTGGACAAACTACCAGAGTGAGACTTCTACGACCCATGAGGCAACTCCTACATTAAACGGCCATTGTGGACAAAACATCCAGAGACAAAAGCCTGAGCGACTGCCTCCCTCTCACCCTTCTTTCATATCCAGAGGAGCTCCCCTCATGGACTGTAGATCAGGCCTGCCGTAACCTCGGCCACAAACCTGAGCTGAGTTAGGGTTTTTGGATGTCTGTCTGCACAGCCATGGCCCACACAGCCTCCAGGCTGTGGTCTCTGGAGCCACACCACAGAAATGTGCCTGCTCTCTCCTAAGAAACTGCCCATTCCATTGGCCACAACTCTACAAAATAGTAGAAACCTCAAGGTCCCCAAGGACATCCCACTACCGCAAGCCGCACTGGACAAATAGGGGCATTATGACACAAGCTGAGCAACTACTACCTCCATGCAGACACACAGACAGATATCCGCAGAGACAGAAGATTGAACCAGACAGGCCCCTAGGCCCTATTATGAACTCTTGCTTTGGTGTCCAGGTATCACTCCTCAGAGGCCTGGGTTCGAAGACCAGCATACGGGGCTTTCCTGAGGCACCAGACAGAAGACCTCTCATCTCCACATGGGAAGCTTCCTTGTTGGAGTTGTGTCAAGCCCTTCGGGTTGGAGAATCCTGCAGAGTCCCTTAGCTACTGCCACATTCCAAGGTCTCCATGGCCACCAACCCACATTATGACTCATCCTCGGCAGAGTCCATTTAAACTCAGGCTTCTGGGTAGCTCACCCAAGAGCCCGCAGATTGAGCGTGCCTTGTCTCCACCAGGCAATGGGAAGGTGAGTTGGCGTTTCTCGGCATCCATGCTTAGGGCCCTGCTCTCGAGACTTTCTGTATGGGGCATCCTGGAACCATCCAATAGTACTCGACTGTCCTGAAGAAGGAAACTTTGAAGTTTGGAGCAGCTCACAACTCCCAGCGTAGGGAAACCTCCCTGGAATCATGACGCCCCCACCCCCTTCAGGAAGGGGCCGTCATGGACACAAACTCCAGCTTGAGGCAACATCTGATAATCGCCCGGACCTCACGTGCAGGAGATCTCGATTCAGCCTCCGCAGAGTGGGCCTGCCATGCTCTTGGCCCCAAAACTTGTGCTAGTTGTGTTTTCAGACTTCCTTCCTCACAATCCTGGCCACACCCCTCCAGTTTGGCAATTCTGGAGACACAATGCAGCACTCTGCCTGCCCTCCAGAAGAAAAATGTTGCCCTATAGGGCTAACCAGAAACGCCAAATGAGTAACAACCTGCATGCCACTCGACCATACCCCAATTATACAGTCTAGCCTGTGCACTAAAGCCCTGTCTGACACAGCCTGAGGGCAGACCTCCAGTCCAACACCCAGACAGCTGGCCATACACTGAGCATATCACACCCACAATGGCTTTAGGCCATCATCTCTACCCAACCTCAGTTTTCACCTTCAGAACCTAGACCTTATCTCCACTCACTGCTCAGGAGTGAACGTGATGCAAGAATCAGAACTTCTCCTTCGCCTTGGCAAGAAACCTAGTGGTTGGCATGTTGTCCAATGTTCATTGTAGGAGAAAGCAGCATGGACTATAAGGCCCCACCTATCCCTGAGGGCCACAATGTGCACAAACACACATTTTGACCCTCAGCGTGAGCCCTATCCTCATGTAAAGCCTCTTAGTGACTGGAACAACAGCCCCCATATGGGGCTTGCCAAGCCCCTAGTCCCCCAATCTCAACCAGAGTTCAAGATGTCTAGTCACCCCTACTCAGGGCTCTACTCGGGAATCCCTCTTTGGTGGGACACTTGTGGTAAAAAAAAAAAAAAAATACAGAAAGGACTCTTCCCATCCACAGAATGATCCCAACCACTTGGGATCAGGCCAAATCACCAGAGAAAGAATTGTCCATGGTCCTTGAGGACACCCCGACATTCCACGGCCACCATTGACACAAAATCCAGAGACAAAACCCTGAGCAAGCGCCACATACTCGCCCTTTGTTCATAGCCCGGAAAATTCTCACGGTCTGTAGATCGAGCCTTCATCCATACATCCCCAAACCTAAGCTGAGTTTGTGTTTTCAGACTTCTGTCCCCACAGGCCTGGACCACACACGCTCCACACTTGGGTCCCTGGAGCCACACCTCAGGACTGTGCTTCCCTTTCAAGGGAATTCTTCCCATTCCATTGGCCACAACCTTGCAAATTAGGAAAAACCTCCAAAGTCACCGAGGCCATCCCAATAGTGTAGGCCGCCCAGGACAAACAGGGGTGATCTCAAACCAGCTGAGCAACTACCTCCACTCAGACAACAGATGTCCCCAGAGAAGAATATTGAACCGGACAGGCCCCTAGGCCCTAATCAGATCCATTGCTTTGGTTTCCAGGCATCTGTCCTCAGAGGCCTCGTTTCCAATACCAGCATATGGTGGTTTCCTGAGGCACCAATAAGAACAAATCTCGTCTCCCCATGGAAAACTTGCTCATTGGAGCTTTGTCATAACCTCTGGTTAGGAGAATCCTTCAGGGCCCTGGTGCCACTGCCCCATACCAAGGTCTCCATGGACTCAAACCAACATTAAGACCATCCTCAGGAAAGTCCATTTCAACTCAGCCCCCTCTGTTGCTACCCCAAGCCAGCAGATCAAACGTTTCTTGTTGCTAGGAGACAATTGGAATGTGAGGCTGGCTGCCCAGGCATCCATACTTCGAACCCTGTTCTGGAAAAATACCTTATAAGACGTCCTGGAGCCATCCAACAAATCTTAATTGTCCCACAGAAGGAATCCTTGCGGTTTGGAGCATCTCACAACTCCAATAGTGGGAAAACCCCCATGGCCTCATAATACCCCCCCCTTCCTGAAGGGGCCCACATGGACAGAAACTCAAACCTGAGCCAAAGTCTGAACCTCGACCTGACTTCAGACGCATGAGATCTCAATTCAGCTCTGCAGAGTGTGCCTGCCATGTCCTTGCCCCGAAACCTAAGCCTAGCTTGTGTTCTCAGACTTCCGTCCTCACTCTCCTGGCCCACAAGCCCTCCAGTTTGAGAATTCCGAAGCCACAATGCAGCACTCTGCCTGCCCTCCAGAAGAAAAACTTTGCCCTATGCTGCTAATAAGAAACCCCAAATGATTTTCTAATGCATGCCACTCGATTGTAAAGCAATTATACAGCCCACCCTGTATACTAATGCCCTGTCTGGCACAGCCTGGGTCAAGACATCCCAAACGACACCCAGACAGCTGGCCCCAACCTGGACACATAGGACCCGCTATGGCTGTAGGTCGTCATCTCTTCCCAACCTCGGTTTTCAGGCTTCAGAACCTAGACCTTATCTCCAATCACTGCCCAGGGGTGAACGTGATGCAGAAATTAGAATTCCTCCTTTCCCATGGCCAGAAACCTTGTGGTTGGCATGTTGTCCAACGTTCAATGTGGGGAAACCTGCATTGTCCGAAAGGCCACGCCAGTGCTTGAGGGCCGCCTAGGGCACACACATGCATTGTGACCTGCAGCGTGAGTCCCGTATTAAAGTAACGCCTCTCAGTGGCTGGACCAAGATCCTGCATATGGGGCTTGTCATATCCATAGGCCCCCAGGCTTAACCAGAGGGCGAGTATTCCAGTTGTCAGTACCCACTGCTATGCTCTAGAATCCCTCTACTGGGGGGACACATGAAGCAGAAAACAGGACACTTCCCTTCCCACAGAATGACCCCAAACTCTTGGGGGCTGGACAAACTACCAGAGAGGGAGACTTCTACGACCCATGAGGCAACTCCTACATTAAACGGCCATTGTGGACAAAACATCCAGAGACAAAAGCCTGAGCGACTGCCTCCCTCTCACCCTTCTTTCATATCCAGAGGAGCTCCCCTCATGGACTGTAGATCAGGCCTGCCGTAACCTCGGCCACAAACCTGAGCTGAGTTAGGGTTTTTGGATGTCTGTCTGCACAGCCATGGCCCACACAGCCTCCAAGCTGGGGTCTCTGGAGCCACACCACAGAACTGTGCCTGCTCTCTCCTAAGAAACTGCACATTCCATTGGCCACAACTCTACAAAATAGTAGAAACCTCAAGGTCCCCAAGGACATCCCACTACCGCAAGCCGCACTGGACAAATAGGGGCATTATGACACAAGCTGAGCAACTACTACCTCCATGCAGACACACAGACAGATATCCGCAGAGACAGAAGATTGAACCAGACAGGCCCTTAGGCCCTATTATGAACTCTTGCTTTGGTGTCCAGGTATCACTCCTCAGAGGCCTGGGTTCGAAGACCAGCATACGGGGCTTTCCTGAGGCACCAGACAGAAGACCTCTCATCTCCACATGGGAAGCTTCCTTGTTGGAGTTGTGTCAAGCCCTTCGGGTTGGAGAATCCTGCAGAGTCCCTTAGCTACTGCCACATTCCAAAATCTCCATGGCCACCAACCCACATTATGACTCAATCCTCGGCAGAGTCCATTTAAACTCAGGCTTCTGGGTAGCTCACCCAAGAGCCCGCAGATTGAGCGTGCCTTGTCTCCACCAGGCAATGGGAAGGTGAGTTGGCGTTTCTCGGCATCCATGCTTAGGGCCCTGCTCTCGAGTCTTTCTGTATGGGGCATCCTGGAACCATCCAATAGTACTCGACTGTCCTGAAGAAGGAAACTTTGAAGTTTGGAGCAGCTCACAACTCCCAGCGTAGGGAAACCTCCCTGGACTCATGACGCCCCCACCCCCTTCAGGAAGGGGCCGTCATGGACACAAACTCCAGCTTGAGGCAACATCTGATAATCGCCTGGACCTCACGTGCAGGAGATCTCGATTCAGCCTCCGCAGAGTGGGCCTGCCATGCTCTTGGCCCCAAAACTCGTGCTAGCTTGTGTTTTCAGACTTCCTTCCTCACAATCCTGGCCACACCCCTCCAGTTTGGCAATTCCGGAGACACAATGCAGCACTCTGCCTGCCCTCCAGAAGAAAAATGTTGCCCTATAGGGCTAACCAGAAACGCCAAATGAGTAACAACCTGCATGCCACTCGACCATACCCCAATTATACAGTCTAGCCTGTGCACTAAAGCCCTGTCTGACACAGCCTGAGGGCAGACTTCCAGTCCAACACCCAGACAGCTGGCCATACACTGAGCATATCACACCCACAATGGCTTTAGGCCATCATCTCTACCCAACCTCAGTTTTCACCTTCAGAACCTAGACCTTATCTCCACTCACTGCTCAGGAGTGAACGTGATGCAAGAATCAGAACTTCTCCTTCGCCTTGGCAAGAAACCTAGTGGTTGGCATGTTGTCCAATGTTCATTGTAGGAGAAAGCAGCATGGACAATGAGGCCCCACCTATCCCTGAGGGCCACAATGTGCACAAACACACATTTTGACCCTCAGCGTGAGCCCTATCCTCATGTAAAGCCTCTTAGTGACTGGAACAACAGCCCCCATATGGGGCTTGCCAAGCCCCTAGTCCCCCAATCTCAACCAGAGTTCGAGATGTCTAGTCACCCCTACTCAGGGCTCTACTCGGGAATCCGTCTTTGGTGGGACACTTGAGGTAAAAAAAAAAAAATACAGAAAGGACTCTTCCCATCCACAGAATGATCCCAACCACTTGGGATCAGGCCAAATCACCAGAGAAAGAATTGTCCATGGCCCTTGAGGACACCCCGACATTCCACGGCCACCATTGACACAAAATCCAGAGACAAAACCCTGAGCAAGCGCCACATACTCGCCCTTTGTTCATAGCCCGGAAAATTCTCACGGTCTGTAGATCGAGCCTTCATCCATACATCCCCAAACCTAAGCTGAGTTTGTGTTTTCAGACTTCTGTCCCCACAGGCCTGGACCACACACGCTCCACACTTGGGTCCCTGGAGCCACACCTCAGGACTGTGCTTCCCTTTCAAGGGAATTCTTCCCATTCCATTGGCCACAACCTTGCAAATTAGGAAAAACCTCCAAAGTCACCGAGGCCATCCCAATAGTGTAGGCCGCCCAGGACAAACAGGGGTGATCTCAAACCAGCTGAGCAACTACCTCCACTCAGACAACAGATGTCCCCAGAGAAGAATATTGAACCGGACAGGCCCCTAGGCCCTATTCAGATCCATTGCTTTGGTTTCCAGGCATCTGTCCTCAGAGGCCTCGTTTCCAATACCAGCATATGGTGGTTTCCTGAGGCACCAATAAGAACAAATCTCGTCTCCCCATGGAAAACTTGCTCATTGGAGCTTTGTCATAACCTCTGGTTAGGAGAATCCTTCAGGGCCCTGGTGCCACTGCCCCATACCAAGGTCTCCATGGACTCAAACCAACATTAAGACCATCCTCAGGAAAGTCCATTTCAACTCAGCCCCCTCTGTTGCTACCCCAAGCCAGCAGATCAAACGTTTCTTGTTGCTAGGAGACAATTGGAATGTGAGGCTGGCTGCCCAGGCATCCATACTTCGAACCCTGTTCTGGAAAAATACCTTATAAGACGTCCTGGAGCCATCCAACTAATCTTAATTGTCCCACAGAAGGAATCCTTGCGGTTTGGAGCATCTCACAACTCCAATAGTGGGAAAACCCCCATGGCCTCATAATGCCCCCCCTTCCTGAAGGGGCCCACATGGACAGAAACTCAAACCTGAGCCAAAGTCTGAACCTCGACCTGACTTCAGACGCATGAGATCTCAATTCAGCTCTGCAGAGTGTGCCTGCCATGTCCTTGCCCCGAAACCTAAGCCTAGCTTGTGTTCTCAGACTTCCGTCCTCACTCTCCTGGCCCACAAGCCCTCCAGTTTGGGAATTCCGAAGCCACAATGCAGCACTCTGCCTGCCCTCCAGAAGAAAAACTTTGCCCTATGCTGCTAATAAGAAACCCCAAATGATTTTCTAATGCATGCCACTCGATTGTAAAGCAATTATACAGCCCACCCTGTATACTAATGCCCTGTCTGGCACAGCCTGAGACAAGACATCCCAAACGACACCCAGACAGCTGGCCCCAACCTGGACACATAGGACCCGCTATGGCTGTAGGTCGTCATCTCTTCCCAACCTCGGTTTTCAGGCTTCAGAACCTAGACCTTATCTCCAATCACTGCCCAGGAGTGAACGTGATGCAGAAATTAGAATTCCTCCTTCCCCATGGCCAGAAACCTTGTGGTTGGCATGTTGTCCAACGTTCAATGTGGGAAAACCTGCATTGTCCGAAAGGCCACGCCAGTGCTTGAGGGCCGCCTAGGGCACACACATGCATTGTGACCTGCAGCGTGAGTCCCGTATTAAAGTAACGCCTCTCAGTGGCTGGACCAAGATCCTGCATATGGGGCTTGTCATATCCATAGGCCCCCAGGCTTAACCAGAGGGCGAGTATTCCAGTTGTCAGTACCCACTGCTATGCTCTAGAATCCCTCTACTGGGGGGACACATGAAGCAGAAAACAGGACACTTCCCTTCCCACAGAATGACCCCAAACTCTTGGGGGCTGGACAAACTACCAGAGAGGGAGACTTCTACGACCCATGAGGCAACTCCTACATTAAACGGCCATTGTGGACAAAACATCCAGAGACAAAAGCCTGAGCGACTGCCTCCCTCTCACCCTTCTTTCATATCCAGAGGAGCTCCCCTCATGGACTGTAGATCAGGCCTGCCGTAACCTCGGCCACAAACCTGAGCTGAGTTAGGGTTTTTGGATGTCTGTCTGCACAGCCATGGCCCACACAGCCTCCAGGCTGGGGTCTCTGGAGCCACACCACAGAACTGTGCCTGCTCTCTCCTAAGAAACTGCACATTCCATTGGCCACAACTCTACAAAATAGTAGAAACCTCAAGGTCCCCAAGGACATCCCACTACCGCAAGCCGCACTGGACAAATAGGGGCATTATGACACAAGCTGAGCAACTACTACCTCCATGCAGACACACAGACAGATATCCGCAGAGACAGAAGATTGAACCAGACAGGCCCCTAGGCCCTATTATGAACTCTTGCTTTGGTGTCCAGGTATCACTCCTCAGAGGCCTGGGTTCGAAGACCAGCATACGGGGCTTTCCTGAGGCACCAGACAGAAGACCTCTCATCTCCACATGGGAAGCTTCCTTGTTGGAGTTGTGTCAAGCCCTTCGGGTTGGAGAATCCTGCAGAGTCCCTTAGCTACTGCCACATTCCAAGGTCTCCATGGCCACCAACCCACATTATGACTAAATCCTCGGCAGAGTCCATTTAAACTCAGGCTTCTGGGTAGCTCACCCAAGAGCCCGCAGATTGAGCGTGCCTTGTCTCCACCAGGCAATGGGAAGGTGAGTTGGCGTTTCTCGGCATCCATGCTTAGGGCCCTGCTCTCGAGTCTTTCTGTATGGGGCATCCTGGAACCATCCAATAGTACTCGACTGTCCTGAAGAAGGAAACTTTGAAGTTTGGAGCAGCTCACAACTCCCAGCGTAGGGAAACCTCCCTGGACTCATGACGCCCCCACCCCCTTAAGGAAGGGGCCGTCATGGACACAAACTCCAGCTTGAGGCAACATCTGATAATCGCCCGGACCTCACGTGCAGGAGATCTCGATTCAGCCTCTGCAGAGTGGGCCTGCCATGCTCTTGGCCCCAAAACTTGTGCTAGCTTGTGTTTTCAGACTTCCTTCCTCACAATCCTGGCCACACCCCTCCAGTTTGGCAATTCTGGAGACACAATGCAGCACTCTGCCTGCCCTCCAGAAGAAAAATGTTGCCCTATAGGGCTAACCAGAAACGCCAAATGAGTAACAACCTGCATGCCACTCGACCATACCCAAATTATACAGTCTAGCCTGTGCACTAAAGCCCTGTCTGACACAGCCTGAGGGCAGACCTCCAGTCCAACACCCAGACAGCAGGCCATACACAGAGCATATCACACCCACAATGGCTTTAGGCCATCATCTCTACCCAACCTCAGTTTTCACCTTCAGAACCTAGACCTTATCTCCACTCACTGCTCAGGAGTGAACGTGATGCAAGAATCAGAACTTCTCCTTCGCCTTGGCAAGAAACCTAGTGGTTGGCATGTTGTCCAATGTTCATTGTAGGAGAAAGCAGCATGGACTATGAGGCCCCACCTATCCCTGAGGGCCACAATGTGCACAAACACACATTGTGACCCTCAGCGTGAGCCCTATCCTCATGTAAAGCCTCTTAGTGACTGGAACAACAGCCCCCATATGGGGCTTGCCAAGCCCCTAGTCCCCCAATCTCAACCAGAGTTCGAGATGTCTAGTCACCCCTACTCAGGGCTCTACTCGGGAATCCCTCTTTGGTGGGACACTTGAGGTAAAAAAAAAAAAAAATACAGAAAGGACTCTTCCCATCCACAGAATGATCCCAACCACTTGGGATCAGGCCAAATCACCAGAGAAAGAATTGTCCATGGCCCTTGAGGACACCCCGACATTCCACGGCCACCATTGACACAAAATCCAGAGACAAAACCCTGAGCAAGCGCCACATACTCGCCCTTTGTTCATAGCCCGGAAAATTCTCACGGTCTGTAGATCGAGCCTTCATACATATATCCCCAAACCTAAGCTGAGTTTGTGTTTTCAGACTTCTGTCCCCACAGGCCTGGACCACACACGCTCCACACTTGGGTCCCTGGAGCCACACCTCAGGACTGTGCTTCCCTTTCCAAGGAATTATTCCCATTCCATTGGCCACAACCTTGCAAATTAGGAAAAACCTCCAAAGTCACCGAGGCCATCCCAATAGTGTAGGCCGCCCAGGACAAACAGGGGTGATCTCAAACCAGCTGAGCAACTACCTCCACTCAGACAACAGATGTCCCCAGAGAAGAATATTGAACCGGACAGGCCCCTAGGCCCTAATCAGATCCATTGCTTTGGTTTACAGGCATCTATCCTCAGAGGCCTCGTTTTCAATACCAGCATATGGTGGTTTCCTGAGGCACCAATAAGAACAAATCTCGTCTCCCCATGGAAAACTTGCTCATTGGAGCTTTGTCATAACCTCTGGTTAGGAGAATCCTTCAGGGCCCTGGTGCCACTGCCCCATACCAAGGTCTCCATGGACTCAAACCAACATTAAGACCATCCTCAGGAAAGTCCATTTCA
The DNA here is from genome assembly GCF_964662115.1 of Mustela nivalis. Taxonomy (NCBI): domain Eukaryota; kingdom Metazoa; phylum Chordata; class Mammalia; order Carnivora; family Mustelidae; genus Mustela; species Mustela nivalis. The sequence goes on along the minus strand of NW_028135751.1, from coordinate 228,248 downwards.
ACTCAGCCCCCTCTGTTGCTACCCCAAGCCAGCAGATCAAACGTTTCTTGTTGCTAGGAGACAATTGGAATGTGAGGCTGGCTGCCCAGGCATCCATACTTAGAACCCTGTTCTGGAAAAATTCCTTATAAGACGTCCTGGAACCATCCAACAAATCTTAATTGTCCCACAGAAGGAATCCTTGCGGTTTGGAGCATCTCACAACTCCAATAGTGGGAAAACCCCCATGGCCTCATAATGCCCCCCCCTTCCTGAAAAGCCCAACATGGACAGAAACTCAAACCTGAGCCAAAGTCTGAATCTCGACCTGACTTCAGACGCATGAGATCTCAATTCAGCTCTGCAGAGTGTGCCTGCCATGTCCTTGCCCCGAAACCTAAGCCTAGCTTGTGTTCTCAGACTTCCGTCCTCACTCTCCTGGCCCACAAGCCCTCCAGTTTGGGAATTCCGAAGCCACAATGCAGCACTCTGCCTGCCCTCCAGAAGAAAAACTTTGCCCTATGCTGCTAATAAGAAACCCCAAATGATTTTCTAATGCATGCCACTCGATTGTAAAGCAATTATACAGCCCACCCTGTATACTAATGCCCTTTCTGGCACAGCCTGAGACAAGACATCCCAAACGACACCCAGACAGCTGGCCCCAACCTGGACACATAGGACCCGCTATGGCTGTAGGTCGTCATCTCTTCCCAACCTCGGTTTTCAGGCTTCAGAACCTAGACCTTATCTCCAATCACTGCCCAGGGGTGAACGAGATGCAGAAATTAGAATTCCTCCTTCCCCATGGCCAGAAACCTTGTGGTTGGCATGTTGTCCAACGTTCAATGTGGGAAAACCTGCATTGTCCGAAAGGCCACGCCAGTGCTTGAGGGCCGCCTAGGGCACAGACATGCATTGTGACATGCAGCGTGAGTCCCATATTAAAGTAACGCCTCTCAGTGGCTGGACAGAGATCCTGCATATGGGGCTTGTCATATCCATAGGCCCCCAGGCTTAACCAGAGGGCGAGTATTCCAGTTGTCAGTACCCACTGCTATGCTCTAGAATCCCTCTACTGGGGGCACACATGAAGCAGAAAACAGGACACTTCCCTTCCCACAGAATGACACCAAACTCTTGGGGGCTGGACAAACTACCAGAGAGGGAGACTTCTACGACCCATGAGGCAACTCCTACATTAAACGGCCATTGTGGACAAAACATCCAGAGACAAAAGCCTGAGCGACTGCCTCCCTCTCACCCTTCTTTCATATCCAGAGGAGCTCCCCTCATGGACTGTAGATCAGGCCAGCCGTAACTTCGGCCCCAAACCTGAGCTGAGTTAGGGTTTTTGGATGTCTGTCTGCACAGCCATGGCCCACACAGCCTCCAGGCTGGGGTCTCTGGAGCCAAACCACAGAACTGTGCCTGCTCTCTCCTAAGAAACTGCCCATTCCATTGGCCACAACTCTAGAAAATAGTAGAAACCTCAAGGTCCCCAAGGACATCCCACTACCGCAAGCCGCACTGGACAAATAGGGGCATTATGACACAAGCTGAGCAACTACTACCTCCATGCAGACACACAGACAGATATCCGCAGAGACAGAAGATTGAACCAGACAGGCCCCTAGGCCCTATTATGAACTCTTGCTTTGGTGTCCAGGTATCACTCCTCAGAGGCCTGGGTTCGAAGACCAGCATACGGGGCTTTCCTGAGGCACCAGACAGAAGACCTCTCATCTCCACATGGGAAGCTTCCTTGTTGGAGTTGTGTCAAGCCCTTCGGGTTGGAGAATCCTGCAGAGTCCCTTAGCTACTGCCACATTCCAAGGTCTCCATGGCCACCAACCCACATTATGACTCATCCTCGGCAGAGTCCATTTAAACTCAGGCTTCTGGGTAGCTCACCCAAGAGCCCGCAGATTGAGCGTGCCTTGTCTCCACCAGGCAATGGGAAGGTGAGTTGGCGTTTCTCGGCATCCATGCTTAGGGCCCTGCTCTCGAGTCTTTCTGTATGGGGCATCCTGGAACCATCCAATAGTACTCGACTGTCCTGAAGAAGGAAACTTTGAAGTATGGAGCAGCTCACAACTCCCAGCGTAGGGAAACCTCCCTGGCCTCATGACGCCCCCACCCCCTTCAGGATGGGGCCGTCATGGACACAAACTCCAGCTTGAGGGAACATCTGATAGTCGCCCGGACCTCACGTGCAGGAGATCTCGATTCAGCCTCTGCAGAGTGGGCCTGCCATGCTCTTGGCCCCAAAACTCGTGCTAGCTTGTGTTTTCAGACTTCCTTCCTCACAATCCTGGCCACACCCCTCCAGTTAGGCAATTCTGGAGACACAATGCAGCACTCTGCCTGCCCTCCAGAAGAAAAATGTTGCCCTATAGGGCTAACCAGAAACGCCAAATGAGTAACAACCTGCATGCCACTCGACCATACCCAAATTATACAGTCTAGCCTGTGCACTAAAGCCCTGTCTGACACAGCCTGAGGGCAGACCTCCAGTCCAACACCCAGACAGCAGGCCATACACAGAGCATATCACACCCACAATGGCTTTGGGCCATCATCTCTACCCAACCTCAGTTTTCACCCTCAGAACCTAGACCTTATCTCCACTCACTGCTCAGGAGTGAACGTGATGCAAGAATCAGAACTTCTCCTTCGCCTTGGCAAGAAACCTAGTGGTTGGCATGTTGTCCAATGTTCATTGTAGGAGAAAGCAGCATGGACTATGAGGCCCCACCTATCCCTGAGGGCCACAATGTGCACAAACACACATTGTGACCCTCAGCGTGAGCCCTATCCTCATGTAAAGCCTCTTAGTGACTGGAACAACAGCCCCCATATGGGGCTTGCCAAGGCCCTAGTCCCCCAATCTCAACCAGAGTTCGAGATGTCTAGTCACCCCTACTCAGGGCTCTACTCGGGAATCCCTCTTTGGTGAGACACTTGAGGTAAAAAAAACAAAAAATACAGAAAGGACTCTTCCCATCCACAGGATGATCCCAACCACTTGGGATCAGGCCAAATCACCAGAGAAAGAATTGTCCATGGCCCTTGAGGACACCCCGACATTCCACGGCCACCATTGACACAAAATCCAGAGACAAAACCCTGAGCAAGCGCCACATACTCGCCCTTTGTTCATAGCCCGGAAAATTCTAACGGTCTGTAGATTGAGCCTTCATACATATATCCCCAAACCTAAGCTGAGTTTGTGTTTTCAGACTTCTGTCCCCACAGGCCTGGACCACACACGCTCCACACTTGGGTCCCTGGAGCCACACCTCAGGACTGTGCTTCCCTTTCAAGGGACTTCTTCCCATTCCATTGGCCACAACCTTGCAAATTAGGAAAAACCTCCAAAGTCACCGAGGCCATCCCAATAGTGTAGGCCGCCCAGGACAAACAGGGGTGATCTCAAACCAGCTGAGCAACTACCTCCACTCAGACAACAGATGTCCCCAGAGAAGAATATTGAATCGGACAGGCCCCTAGGCCCTAATCAGATCCATTGCTTTGGTTTCCAGGCATCTGTCCTCAGAGGCCTCGTTTCCAATACCAGCATATGGTGGTTTCCTGAGGCACCAATAAGAACAAATCTCGTCTCCCCATGGAAAACTTGCTCATTGGAGCTTTGTCATAACCTCTGGTTAGGAGAATCCTTCAGGGCCCTGGTGCCACTGCCCCATACCAAGGTCTCCATGGACTCAAACCAACATTAAGACCATCCTCAGGAAAGTCCATTTCAACTCAGCCCCCTCTGTTGCTACCCCAAGCCAGCAGATCAAACGTTTCTTGTTGCTAGGAGACAATTGGAATGTGAGGCTGGCTGCCCAGGCATCCATACTTCGAACCCTGTTCTGGAAAAATACCTTATAAGACGTCCTGGAACCATCCAACAAATCTTAATTGTCCCACAGAAGGAATCCTTGCGGTTTGGAGCATCTCACAACTCCAATAGTGGGAAAACCCCCATGGCCTCATAATGCCCCCCCCTTCCTGAAGGGGCCAACATGGACTGAAACTCAAACCTGAGCCAAAGTCTGAACCTCGACCTGACTTCAGACGCATGAGATCTCAATTCAGCTCTGCAGAGTGTGCCTGCCATGTCCTTGCCCCGAAACCTAAGCCTAGCTTGTGTTCTCAGACTTCCGTCCTCACTCTCCTGGCCCACAAGCCCTCCAGTTTGGGAATTCCGAAGCCACAATGCAGCACTCTGCCTGCCCTCCAGAAGAAAAACTTTGCCCTATGCTGCTAATAAGAAACCCCAAATGATTTTCTAATGCATGCCACTCGATTGTAAAGCAATTATACAGCCCACCCTGTATACTAATGCCCTTTCTGGCACAGCCTGAGACAAGACATCCCAAACGACACCCAGACAGCTGGCCCCAACCTGGACACATAGGACCCGCTATGGCTGTAGGTCGTCATCTCTTCCCAACCTCGGTTTTCAGGCTTCAGAACCTAGACCTTATCTCCAATCACTGCCCAGGGGTGAACGTGATGCAGAAATTAGAATTCCTCCTTCCGCAGGGCCAGAAACCTTGTGGTTGGCATGTTGTCCAACGTTCAATGTGGGAAAACCTGCATTGTCCGAAAGGCCACGCCAGTGCTTGAGGGCCGCCTAGGGCACAGACATGCATTGTAACCTGCAGCGTGAGTCCCGTATTAAAGTAACGCCTCTCAGTGGCTGGACAGAGATCCTGCATATGGGGCTTGTCATATCCATAGGCCCCCAGGCTTAACCAGAGGGCGAGTATTCCAGTTGTCAGTACCCACTGCTATGCTCTAGATTCCCTCTACTGGGGGGACACATGAAGCAGAAAACAGGACACTTCCCTTCCCACAGAATGACCCCAAACACTTGGGGGCTGGACAAACTACCAGAGAGGGAGACTTCTACGACCCATGAGGCAACTCCTACATTAAACGGCCATTGTGGACAAAACATCCAGAGACAAAAGCCTGAGCGACTGCCTCCCTCTCACCCTTCTTTCATATCCAGAGGAGCTCCCCTCATGGACTGTAGATCAGGCCTGCCGTAACCTCGGCCACAAACCTGAGCTGAGTTAGGGTTTTTGGATGTCTGTCTGCACAGCCATGGCCCACACAGCCTCCAGGCTGGGGTCTCTGGAGCCACACCACAGAACTGTGCCTGCTCTCTCCTAAGAAACTGCCCATTCCATTGGCCACAACTCTACAAAATAGTAGAAACCTCAAGGTCCCCAAGGACATCCCACTACCGCAAGCCGCACTGGACAAATAGGGGCATTATGACACAAGCTGAGCAACTACTACCTCCATGCAGACACACAGACAGATATCCGCAGAGACAGAAGATTGAACCAGACAGGCCCCTAGGCCCTATTATGAACTCTTGCTTTGGTGTCAAGGTATCACTCCTCAGAGGCCTGGGTTCGAAGACCAGCATACGGGGCTTTCCTGAGGCACCAGACAGAAGACCTCTCATCTCCACATGGGAAGCTTCCTTGTTGGAGTTGTGTCAAGCCCTTCGGGTTGGAGAATCCTGCAGAGTCCCTTAACTACTGCCACATTCCAAGGTCTCCATGGCCACCAACCCACATTATGACTCATCCTCGGCAGAGTCCATTTAAACTCAGGCTTTGGGTAGCTCACCCAAGAGCCCGCAGATTGAGCGTGCCTTGTCTCCACCAGGCAATGGGAAGGTGAGTTGGCGTTTCTCGGCATCCATGCTTAGGGCCCTGCTCTCGAGTCTTTCTGTATGGGGCATCCTGGAACCATCCAATAGTACTCGACTGTCCTGAAGAAGGAAACTTTGAAGTATGGAGCAGCTCACAACTCCCAGCGTAGGGAAACCTCCCTGGCCTCATGACGCCCCCACCCCCTTCAGGATGGGGCCGTCATGGACACAAACTCCAGCTTGAGGCAACATCTGATAATCGCCCGGACCTCACGTGCAGGAGATCTCGATTCAGCCTCTGCAGAGTGGGCCTGCCATGCTCTTGGCCCCAAAACTCGTGCTAGCTTGTGTTTTCAGACTTCCTTCCTCACAATCCTGGCCACACCCCTCCAGTTAGGCAATTCTGGAGACACAATGCAGCACTCTGCCTGCCCTCCAGAAGAAAAATGTTGCCCTATAGGGCTAACCAGAAACGCCAAATGAGTAACAACCTGCATGCCACTCGACCATACCCCAATTATACAGTCTAGCCTGTGCACTAAAGCCCTGTCTGACACAGCCTGAGGGCAGACCTCCAGTCCAACACCCAGACAGCTGGCCATACACAGAGCATATCACACCCACAATGGCTTTAGGCCATCATCTCTACCCAACCTCAGTTTTCACCCTCAGAACCTAGACCTTATCTCCACTCACTGCTCAGGAGTGAACGTGATGCAAGAATCAGAACTTCTCCTTCGCCTTGGCAAGAAACCTAGTGGTTGGCATGTTGTCCAATGTTCATTGTAGGAGAAAGCAGCATGGACTATGAGGCCCCACCTATCCCTGAGGGCCACAATGTGCACAAACACACATTGTGACCCTCAGCGTGAGCCCTATCCTCATGTAAAGCCTCTTAGTGAATGGAACAACAGCCCCCATATGGGGCTTGCCAAGCTCCTAGTCCCCCAATCTCAACCAGAGTTCGAGATGTCTAGTCACCCCTACTCAGGGCTCTACTCGTGAATCCCTCTTTGGTGAGACACTTGAGGTAAAAAAAAACAAAAAATACAGAAAGGACTCTTCCCATCCACAGAATGATACCAAACACTTGGGATCAGGCCAAATCACCAGAGAAAGAATTGTCCATGGCCCTTGAGGACACCCGACATTCCACGGCCACCATTGACACAAAATCCAGAGACAAAACCCTGAGCAAGCGCCACATACTCGCCCTTTGTTCATAGCCCGGAAAATTCTCACGGTCTGTAGATCGAGCCTTCATACATACATCCCCAAACCTAAGCTGAGTTTGTGTTTTCAGACTTCTGTCCCCACAGGCCTGGACCACACACGGTCCACACTTGGGTCCCTGGAGCCACACCTCAGGACTGTGCTTCCCTTTCAAGGGACTTCTTCCCATTCCATTGGCCAAACCTTGCAAATTAGGAAAAACCTCCAAAGTCACCGAGGCCATCCCAATAGTGTAGGCCGCCCAGGACAAACAGGGGTGATCTCAAACCAGCTGAGCAACTACCTCCACTCAGACAACAGATGTCCCCAGAGAAGAATATTGAACCGGACAGGCCCCTAGGCCCTATTCAGATCAATTGCTATGGTTTCCAGGCATCTGTCCTCAGAGGCCTCGTTTCCAATACCAGCATATGGTGGTTTCCTGAGGCACCAATAAGAACAAATCTCGTCTCCCCATGGATAACTTGCTCATTGGAGCTTTGTCATAACCTCTGGTTAGGAGAATCCTTCAGGGCCCTGGTGCCACTGCCCCATACCAAGGTCTCCATTGACTCAAACCAACATTAAGACCATCCTCAGGAAAGTCCATTTCAACTCAGCCCCCTCTGTTGCTACCCCAAGCCAGCAGATCAAACGTTTCTTGTTGCTAGGAGACAATTGGAATGTGAGGCTGGCTGCCCAGGCATCCATACTTAGAACCCTGTTCTGGAAAAATACCTTATAAGACGTCCTGGAGCCATCCAACAAATCTTAATTGTCCCACAGAAGGAATCCTTGCGGTTTGGAGCATCTCACAACTCCAATAGTGGGAAAACCCCCATGGCCTCATAATGCCCCCCCTTCCTGAAGGGGCCAACATGGACAGAAACTCAAACCTGAGCCAAAGTCTGAACCTCGACCTGACTTCAGACGCATGAGATCTCAATTCAGCTCTGCAGAGTGTGCCTGCCATGTCCTTGCCCCGAAACCTAAGCCTAGCTTGTGTTCTCAGACTTCCGTCCTCACTCTCCTGGCCCACAAGCCCTCCAGTTTGGGAATTCCGAAGCCACAATGCAGCACTCTGCCTGCCCTCCAGAAGAAAAACTTTGCCCTATGCTGCTAATAAGAAACCCCAAATGATTTTCTAATGCATGCCACTCGATTGTAAAGCAATTATACAGCCCACCCTGTATACTAATGCCCTGTCTGGCACAGCCTGGGTCAAGACATCCCAAACGACACCCAGACAGCTGGCCCCAACCTGGACACATAGGACCCGCTATGGCTGTAGGTCGTCATTCTTCCCAACCTCGGTTTTCAGGCTTCAGAACCTAGACCTTATCTCCAATCACTGCCCAGGGGTGAACGTGATGCAGAAATTAGAATTCCTCCTTCCCCATGGCCAGAAACCTTGTGGTTGGCATGTTGTCCAACGTTCAATGTGGGAAAACCTGCATTGTCCGAAAGGCCACGCCAGTGCTTTAGGGCCGCCTAGGGCACACACATGCATTGTGACCTGCAGCGTGAGTCCCGTATTAAAGTAACGCCTCTCAGTGGCTGGACCAAGATCCTGCATATGGGGCTTGTCATATCCATAGGCCCCCAGGCTTAACCAGAGGGCGAGTATTCCAGTTGTCAGTACCCACTGCTATGCTCTAGAATCCCTCTACTGGGGGGACACATGAAGCAGAAAACAGGACACTTCCCTTCCCACAGAATGACCCCTAACTCTTGGGGTCTAGACAAACTACCAGAGAGGGAGACTTCTATGACCCATGAGGCAACTCCTACATTAAACGGCCATTGTGGACAAAACATCCAGAGACAAAAGCCTGAGCGACTGCCTCCCTCTCACCCTTCTTTCATATCCAGAGGAGCTCCCCTCATGGACTGTAGATCAGGCCTGCCGTAACCTCGGCCACAAACCTGAGCTGAGTTAGGGTTTTTGGATGTCTGTCTGCACAGCCATGGCCCACACAGCCTCCAGGCTGGGGTCTCTGGAGCCACACCACAGAACTGTGCCTGCTCTCTCCTAAGAAACTGCCCATTCCATTGGCCACAACTCTACAAAATAGTAGAAACCTCAAGGTCCCCAAGGACATCCCACTACCGCAAGCCGCACTGGACAAATAGGGGCATTATGACACAAGCTGAGCAACTACTACCTCCATGCAGACACACAGACAGATATCCGCAGAGACAGAAGATTGAACCAGACAGGCCCCTAGGCCCTATTATGAACTCTTGCTTTGGTGTCCAGGTATCACTCCTCAGAGGCCTGGGTTCGAAGACCAGCATACGGGGCTTTCCTGAGGCACCAGACAGAAGACCTCTCATCTCCACATGGGAAGCTTCCTAGTTGGAGTTGTGTCAAGCCCTTCGGGTTGGAGAATCCTGCAGAGTCCCTTAACTACTGCCACATTCCAAGGTCTCCATGGCCACCAACCCACATTATGACTCATCCTCGGCAGAGTCCATTTAAACTCAGGCTTCTGGGTAGCTCACCCAAGAGCCAGCAGATTGAGCGTGCCTTGTCTCCACCAGGCAATGGGAAGGTGAGTTGGCGTTTCTCGGCATCCATGCTTAGGGCCCTGCTCTCGAGTCTTTCTGTATGGGGTATCTTGGAACCATCCAATAGTACTCGACTGTCCTGAAGAAGGAAACTTTGAAGTATGGAGCAGCTCACAACTCCCAGCGTAGGGAAACCTCCCTGGCCTCATGACGCCCCCACCCCCTTCAGGATGGGGCCGTCATGGACACAAACTCCAGCTTGAGGCAACATCTGATAATCGCCTGGACCTCACGTGCAGGAGATCTCGATTCAGCCTCTGCAGAGTGGGCCTGCCATGCTCTTGGCCCCAAAACTCGTGCTAGCTTGTGTTTTCAGACTTCCTTCCTCACAATCCTGGCCACACCCCTCCAGTTAGGCAATTCTGGAGACACAATGCAGCACTCTGCCTGCCCTCCAGAAGAAAAATGTTGCCCTATAGGGCTAACCAGAAACGCCAAATGAGTAACAACCTGCATGCCACTCGACCATACCCCAATTATACAGTCTAGCCTGTGCACTAAAGCCCTGTCTGACACAGCCTGAGGGCAGACCTCCAGTCCAACACCCAGACAGCTGGCCGTACACAGAGCATATCACACCCACAATGGCTTTAGGCCATCATCTCTACCCAACCTCACTTTTCAGCCTCAGAACCTAGACCTTATCTCCACTCACTGCTCAGGAGTGAACGTGATGCAAGAATCAGAACTTCTCCTTCGCCTTGGCAAGAAACCTAGTGGTTGGCATGTTGTCCAATGTTCATTGTAGGAGAAAGCAGCATGGACTATGAGGCCCCACCTATCCCTGAGGGCCACAATGTGCACAAACACACATTGTGACCCTCAGCGTGAGCCCTATCCTCTTGTAAAGCCTCTTTGTGACTGGAACAACAGCTCCCATATGGGGCTTGCCAAGCCCCTAGTCCCCCAATCTCAACCAGAGTTCGAGATGTCTAGTCACCCCTACTCAGGGCTCTACTCGGGAATCCCTCTTTGGTGAGACACTTGAGGTAAAAAAAAAAAAAATACAGAAAGGACTCTTCCCATCCACAGAATGATCCCAACCACTTGGGATCAGGCCAAATCACCAGAGAAAGAATTGTCCATGGCCCTTGAGGACACCCCGACATTCCACGGCCACCATTGACACAAAATCCAGAGACAAAACCCTGAGCAAGCGCTACATACTCGCCCTTTGTTCATAGCCCGGAAAATTCTCACGGTCTGTAGATTGAGCCTTCATACATATATCCCCAAACCTAAGCTGAGTTTGTGTTTTCAGACTTCTGTCCCCACAGGCCTGGACCACACACGGTCCACACTTGGGTCCCTGGAGCCACACCTCAGGACTGTGCTTCCCTTTCAAGGGAATTCTTCCCATTCCATTGGCCACAACCTTGCAAATTAGGAAAAACCTCCAAAGTCACCGAGGCCATCCCAATAGTGTAGGCCGCCCAGGACAAACAGGGGTGATCTCAAACCAGCTGAGCAACTACCTCCACTCAGACAACAGATGTCCCCAGAGAAGAATATTGAACCGGACAGGCCCCTAGGCCCTATTCAGATCCATTGCTTTGGTTTCCAGGCATCTGTCCTCAGAGGCCTCGTTTCCAATACCAGCATATGGTGGTTTCCTGAGGCACCAATAAGAACAAATCTCGTCTCCCCATGGAAAACTTGCTCATTGGAGCTTTGTCATAACCTCTGGTTAGGAGAATCCTTCAGGGCCCTGGTGCCACTGCCCCATACCAAGGTCTCCATGGACTCAAACCAACATTAAGACCATCCTCAGGAAAGTCCATTTCAACACAGCCCCCTCTGTTGCTACCCCAAGCCAGCAGATCAAACGTTTCTTGTTGCTAGGAGACAATTGGAATGTGAGGCTGGCTGCCCAGGCATCCATACTTCGAACCCTGTTCTGGAAAAATACCTTATAAGACGTCCTGGAGCCATCCAACAAATCTTAATTGTCCCACAGAAGGAATCCTTGCGGTTTGGAGCATCTCACAACTCCAATAGTGGGAAAACCCCCATGGCCTCATAATGCCCCCCCCTTCCTGAAGGGCCGAACATGGACAGAAACTCAAACCTGAGCCAAAGTCTGAACCTCGACCTGACTTCAGACGCATGAGATCTCAATTCAGCTCTGCAGAGTGTGCCTGCCATGTCCTTGCCCCGAAACCTAAGCCTAGCTTGTGTTCTCAGACTTCCGTCCTCACTCTCCTGGCCCACAAGCCCTCCAGTTTGGGAATTCCGAAGCCACAATGCAGCACTCTGCCTGCCCTCCAGAAGAAAAACTTTGCCCTATGCTGCTAATAAGAAACCCCAAATGATTTTCTAATGCATGCCACTCGATTGTAAAGCAATTATACAGCCCACCCTGTATACTAATGCCCTGTCTGGCACAGCCTGGGTCAAGACATCCCAAACGACACCCAGACGGCTGGCCCCAACCTGGACACATAGGACCCGCTATGGCTGTAGGTCGTCATCTCTTCCCAACCTCGGTTTTCAGGCTGCAGAACCTAGACCTTATCTCCAATCACTGCCCAGGGGTGAACGTGATGCAGAAATTAGAATTCCTCCTTTCCCATGGCCAGAAACCTTGTGGTTGGCATGTTGTCCAACGTTCAATGTGGGAAAACCTGCATTGTCCGAAAGGCCACGCCAGTGCTTGAGGGCCGCCTAGGGCACATGCATTGTGACCTGCAGCGTGAGTCCCGTATTAAAGTAACGCCTCTCAGTGGCTGGACCAAATCCTGCATATGGGGCTTGTCATATCCATAGGCCCCCAGGCTTAACCAGAGGGCGAGTATTCCAGTTGTCAGTACCCACTGCTATGCTCTAGATTCCCTCTACTGGTGGGACACATGAAGCAGAAAACAGGACACTTCCCTCCCACAGAATGACCCCAAACTCTTGGGGGCTGGACAAACTACCAGAGAGGGAGACTTCTACGACCCATGAGGCAACTCCTACGTTAAACGGCCATTGTGGACAAAACATCCAGAGACAAAAGCCTGAGCTACTGCCTCCCTCTCACCCTTCTTTCATATCCAGAGGAGCTCCCCTCATGGACTGTAGATCAGGCCTGCCGTAACCTCGGCCCCAAACCTGAGCTGAGTTTGGGTTTTTGGATGTCTGTCTGCACAGCCATGGCACACACAGCACCCAGGCTGGGGTCTCTGGAGCCACACCACAGAACTGTGCCTGCTCTCTCCTAAGAAACTGCCCATTCCATTGGCCACAACTCTACAAAATAGTAGAAACCTCAAGGTCCCCAAGGACATCCCACTACCGCAAGCCGCACTGGACAAATAGGGGCATAATGACACAAGCTGAGCAACTACTACCTCCATGCAGACACACAGACAGATATCCGAAGAGACAGAAGATTAAGCCAGACAGGCCCCTAGGCCCTATTATGAACTCTTGCTTTGGTGTCCAGGTATCACTCCTCAGAGGCTTGGGTTCGAAGACCAGCATACGGGGCTTTCCTGAGGCACCAGACTGAAGACATCTCATCTCCACATGGGAAGCTTCCTTGTTGGAGTTGTGTCAAGCCCTTCGGGTTGGAGTATCCTGCAGAGTCCCTTAGCTACTGCCACATTCCAAGGTCTCCATGGCCACCAACCCATATTATGACTCATCCTCAGCAGAGTCCATTTAAACTCAGCCTTCTGCGCAGCTCACCCAAGAGCCCGCAGATTGAGCGTGCCTTGTCTTGACCAGGCAATGGGAAGGTGAGTTGGCGTTTCTCGGCATCCATGCTTAGGGCCCTGCTCTCGAGTCTTTCTGTATGGGGCATCCTGGAACCATCCAATAATACTCGACTGTCCTGAAGAAGGAAACTTTGAAGTTTGGAGCAGCTCACAACTCCCAGCTTAGGGAAACCTCCCTGGACTCATGACGCCCCCACCCCCTTCAGGAAGGGGCCGTCATGGACACAACCTCCAGCTTGAGGCAACATCTGATAATCGCCCTGACCTCACCTGCAGGAGATCTCGATTCAGCCTCTGCAGAGTGGGCCTGCCATGCTCTTGGCCCCAAAACTCGTGCTAGCTCGTGTTTTCAGACTTCCTTCCTCACAATCCTGGCCACACCCCTCCAGTTAGGCAATTCTGGAGACACAATGCAGGACTCTGCCTGCCCTCCAGAAGAAAAATGTTGCCCTATAGGGCTAACCAGAAACGCCAAATGAGTAACAACCTGCATGCCACTCGACCATACCCCAATTATACAGTCTAGCCTGTGCACTAAAGCCCTGTCTGACACAGCCTGAGGGCAGACCTCCAGTCCAACACCCAGACAGCTGGCCGTACACAGAGCATATCACACCCACAATGGCTTTAGGCCATCATCTCTACCCAACCTCAGTTTTCAGCCTCAGAACCTAGACCTTATCTCCACTCACTGCTCAGGAGTGAACGTGATGCAAGAATCAGAACTTCTCCTTCGCCTTGGCAAGAAACCTAGTGGTTGGCATGTTGTCCAATGTTCATTGTAGGAGAAAGCAGCATGGACTATGAGGCCCCACCTATCCCTGAGGGCCACAATGTGCACAAACACACATTGTGACCCTCAGCGTGAGCCCTATCCTCATGTAAAGCCTCTTAGTGACTGCAACAACAGCCCACATATGGGGCTTGCCAAGCCCCTATTCCCCCAATCTCAACCAGAGTTCGAGATTTCTAGTCACACCTACTCAGGTCTCTACTCTGGAATCCCTCTTTGGTGGGACAACTGAGGTAAAAAAAAAATACATAAAGGACTCTTCCAATACAAAGAATGATCCCAACCCCTTGGGATCAGGCCAAATCACCAGAGAAAGAATTGTCCATGGCCCTTGAGGACACCCCGACTTTCCACGGCCACCATTGACACAAAATCCAGAGACAAAACCCTGAGCAAGCGCCACATACTCGCCCTTTGTTCATAGCCCGGAAAATTCTCACGGTCTGTAGATCGAGCCTTCATACATACATCGCCAAACCTAAGCTGAGTTTGTGTTTTCAGACTTCTGTCCCCACAGTCCTGGCCCACACACCATCCAAGCTGGGCCCCTGGAGCCACACCACAGGACTGTGGCTTCACTCTCCAGGGGAATTCTGCCATTTCCATTGGCCACAACACTATAGATTAGGAGAATCCTCCAAATTCCCCCAGGCCATCTGAATTGTGTTGGCTGCCCAGGACACACAGGGATGATCTTTCACAAGTTAGGAAACCACCTCCACTCAGACCCAGAGACAGATATCCCCATAGAATAAGATTGAACTGGACGGGCACTTAGGCCCTAATCAGATCCATTGCTTTTGATTCCAGTCATCGCTCCTCAGAGGCCTGGTTTCCAATACCAGCATATGGGAGATTCCTTAGGCACTCATCAAAACAATTCTCTTCTCTACATAGGAAACATACTCTTTAGAGCTCCATCAAAACCTCCGGTTATGAACATCCCTCAAGGCCCCGGATCAAGCACCCCATTCCAAGGTCTACATGCACACAAATGCACATTATGACCCATCCTCAACTCACCCATTTCAAAACACCCGCCTCGGTTGCTCCCCTAGATCCAGCAGATCGAACTTGCCTTGGCTCTATGAGACACCTGGAATGGGAGGCAGGCTGCCCACGCATCCATCCTTAGAACCCTGCTCTGGATAACTTCCTTATGAGATGTCCTGGAGCCATCCAACATGTCTCGACTGTCCCACAGAAGGAATCATTGTGGTTTGGAGCATCTCACAATTCCCATCGTGGGAAAACCTCCATGTCCTCGTGACACCCTCCCCTTCATTAAGGGGCCGTCATGGACAGAAATTCCGACCTAAGAAAACGTCTGATCCTAGCTCTGTCTTCAGGTATACGGGATCTCGAATCATCTCTGCAGAGGGTGCCTGCCGTCCCCTCACCCCGAAATCTAAGTCTGGCTTGTGTTCTCAGAATTTTTTCCTCACACTCCTGGCCCACAAGCCTTCCAGTTTGGGAATTCTGGAGCCACTATGTGGCACTGTGTCTTCCCTCCAGAAGAAAAACATTGTCTCTGGGGCTACCCAGTAACCACAAATGAGTACTATCCTGCACGAAACTCGACTGCACCCCAATGATACAGTCTAGCCTGGGCACTAATTCCCTGTCTGCCACAGCCTGAGCCTGCACCTCCCAACCCACACTCAACAGCTGGCCGAACACTGAGCACATCAGACACACCATGGCCTTAGGGCTTCATCTCTTCCCAACCTCAGTTTTCAGGCTTCAGAACCTAGACCTTAAATCCAATCACAGTCCAGGAGTGAAAGTGTTGCAGAAATTAGAACTCCATCTTCCCCATTGCCAGAAAACTTGTGGTTCCCATACTGTGCAATGTTCAGTGTAGGAGAAACCAGCATGGTACATTAGGCCACGCCCTGACTTGAGGGGCTCCTTGGGCACAAAAACACATTGTAAAACTCAGTGTGAGACCTATCCTCAAGGAAGGCCTCTCAGTGTCTGGACCAAGAGCCCACATATAGGGCTTGCAATGTTCTTAGGTCCCAATGTTAACCAGAGTTCTGGTTGTGCAGTTGCGCCCCACACCACTCTGCTCTGGAATCCCTCTTTTGGTGGTGCACCTGAGGTAAAAAAACAAAAAACAAAAAACAAAAAAAAATAAAAAACAAAAAAAAGGCCTCCTCCCTTCCCACAGAATGACCCCATACTCTTGGGATCGGGTCAAAACCCCAGAAAGGGAGCCTCATCGATGGCCCATGAGGACACCCCGACATTCCATGGCAATCGGTGACACATTTCCAGAAAAAAAAAAAAAAAAGCTTGAGCATGCACATCACATTCGCCCTTTGTTCATATCCCGAAGAGGTCTCCTCACGGTCTATAGATCGGGCCGGCCATTCATACATCCCCCAACCTAAGAGGAGTTTGTGTTTTCAGACTCTTGTCCAAATAGCCCTGGACCACACACGCTCCACACTTGGGTCCCTGGAGCCACACCTCAGGACTGTGCTTCCCTTTCAAGGGAATTCTTCCCATTCCATTGGCCACAACCTTGCAATTTAGGAAAAACCTCCAAGTCACCGAGGCCATCCCAATAGTGTAGGCTGCCCAGGACAAACAGGGGTGATCTCAAACCAGCTGAGCAACTACCTCCACTCAGACAACAGATGTCCCCAGAGAAGAATATTGAACCGGACAGGCCCCTAGGCCCTAATCAGTTCCATTGCTTTGTTTTCCAGGCATCTCTCCTCAGAGGCCTCGTTTCCAATACCAGCATATGGTGGTTTCCTGAGGCACCAATAAGAACAAATCTCGTCTCCCCATGGAAACTTGCTCATTGGAGCTTTGTCATAACCTCTGGTTAGGAGAATCCTTCAGGGCCCTGGTGCCACTGCCCCATACCAAGGTCTCCATGGACTCAAACCAACATTAAGACCATTCTCAGGAAAGTCCATTTCAACTCAGCCCCCTCTGTTGCTACCCCAAGCCAGCAGATCAAACGTTTCTTGTTGCTAGGAGACAATTGGAATGTGAGGCTGGCTGCCCAGGCATCCATACTTAGAACCCTGTTCTGGAAAAATACCTTATAAGACCCATACTTCGAACCCTGTTCTGGAAAAATACCTTATAAGACGTCCTGGAGCCATCCAACAAATCTTAATTGTCCCACAGAAGGAATCCTTGCGGTTTGGAGCATCTCACAACTCCAATAGTGGGAAAACCCCCATGGCCTCATAATGCCCCCCCCTTCCTGAAGGGGCCAACATGGACAGAAACTCAAACCTGAGCCAAAGTCTGAACCTCGACCTGACTTCAGACGCATGAGATCTCAATTCAGCTCTGCAGAGTGTGCCTGCCATGTCCTTGCCCGAAACCTAAGCCTAGCTTGTGTTCTCAGACTTCCGTCCTCACTCTCCTGGCCCACAAGCCCTCCAGTTTGGGAATTCCGAAGCCACAATGCAGCACTCTGCCTGCCCTCCAGAAGAAAAACTTTGCCCTATGCTGCTAATAAGAAACCCCAAATGATTTTCTAATGCATGCCACTCGATTGTAAAGCAATTATACAGCCCACCCTGTATACTAATGCCCTGTCTGGCACAGCTTGAGACAAGACATCCCAAACGACACCCAGACAGCTGGCCCCAACCTGGACACATAGGACCCGCTATGGCTGTAGGTCGTCATCTCTTCCCAACCTCGGTTTTCAGGCTTCAGAACCTAGACCTTATCTCCAATCACTGCCCAGGGGTGAACGTGATGCAGAAATTAGAATTCCTCCTTCCCCATGGCCAGAAACCTTGTGGTTGGCATGTTGTCCAACGTTCAATGTGGGAAAACCTGCATTGTCCGAAAGGCCACGCCAGTGCTTGAGGGCCGCCTAGGGCACAGACATGCATTGTGACCTGCAGCGTGAGTCCCGTATTAAAGTAACGCCTCTCAGTGGCTGGACCAAGATCCTGCATATGGGGCTTGTCATATCCATAGGCCCCCAGGCTTAACCAGAGGGCGAGTATTCCAGTTGTCAGTACCCACTGCTATGCTCTAGAATCCCTCTACTGGGGGGACACATGAAGCAGAAAACAGGACACTTCCCTTCCCACAGAATGACCCCAAACTCTTGGGGGCTGGACAAACTACCAGAGAGGGAGACTTCTACGACCCATGAGGCAACTCCTACATTAAACGGCCATTGTGGACAAAACATCCAGAGACAAAAGCCTGAGCGACTGCCTCCCTCTCACCCTTCTTTCATATCTAGAGGAGCTCCCCTCATGGACTGTAGATCAGGCCTGCCGTAACCTCGGCCCCAAACCTGAGCTGAGTTAGGGTTTTTGGATGTCTGTCTGCACAGCCATGGCCCACACAGCCTCCAGGCTGGGGTCTCTGGAGCCACACCACAGAACAGTGCCTGCTCTCTCCTAAGAAACTGCCCATTCCATTGGCCACAACTCTACAAAATAGTAGAAACCTCAAGGTCCCCAAGGACATCCCACTACCGCAAGCGCACTGGAAAATAGGGGCATTATGACACAAGCTGAGCAACTACTACCTCCATGTAGACACACAGACAGATATCCGTAGAGACAGAAGATTGAACCAGACAGGCCCCTAGGCCCTATTATGAACTCTTGCTTTGGTGTCCAGGTATCAATCCTCAGAGGCCTGGGTTCGAAGACCAGCATACGGGGCTTTCCTGAGGCACCAGACTGAAGACCTCTCATCTCCACATGGGAAGCTTCCTTGTTGGAGTTGTGTCAAGCCCTTCGGGTTGGAGAATCCTGCAGAGTCCCTTAGCTACTGCCACATTCCAAGGTCTCCATGGCCACCAACCCACATTATGACTCATCCTCAGGAGAGTCCATTTAAACTCAGCCTTCTGGGTAGCTCACCCAAGAGCCCGCAGATTGAGCGTGCCTTGTCTCGACCAGGCAATGGGAAGGTGAGTTGGCGTTTCTCGGCATCCATGCTTAGGCCCCTGCTCTCGAGTGTTTCTGTATGGGGCATCCTGGAACCATCCAATAGTACTCGACTGTCCTGAAGAAGGAAACTTTGAAGTTTGGAGCAGCTCACAACTCCCAGCTTAGGGAAACCTCCCTGGCCTAATGACGCCCCCACCCCCTTCAGGAAGGGGCCGTCATGGACACAAACTCCAGCTTGAGGCAACATCTGATAATCGCCCTGACCTCACCTGCAGGAGATCTCGATTCAGCCTCTGCAGAGTGGGCCTGCCATGCTCTTGGCCCCAAAACTCGTGCTAGCTTGTGTTTTCAGACTTTCTTCCTCACAATCCTGGCCACACCCCTCCAGTTTGGCAATTCTGGAGACACAATGCAGCACTCTGCCTGCCCTCCAGAAGAAAAATGTTGCCCTATAGGGCTAACCAGAAACGCCAAATGAGTAACAACATGCATGCCACTCGACCATACCCCAATTATAGTCTAGCCTGTGCACTAAAGCCCTGTCTGACACAGCCTGAGGGCAGACCTCCAGTCCAACACCCAGACAGCTGGCCATACACAGAGCATATCACACCCACAATGGCTTTAGGCCATCATCTCTACCCAACCTCAGTTTTCACCTTCAGAACCTAGAACTTATCTCCACTCACTGCTCAGGAGTGAACGTGATGCAAGAATCAGAACTTCTCCTTCGCCTTGGCAAGAAACCTAGTGGTTGGCATGTTGTCCAATGTTCATTGTAGGAGAAAGCAGCATGGACTATGAGGCCCCACCTATCCCTGAGGGCCACAATTTGCACAAACACACATTGTGACCCTCAGCGTGAGCCCTATCCTCATGTAAAGCCTCTTAGTGACTGGAACAACAGCCCACATATGGGGCTTGCCAAGCCCCTATTCCCCCAATCTCAACCAGAGTTCGAGATTTCTAGTCACACCTACTCAGGTCTCTACTCTGGAATCCCTCTTTGGTGGGACAACTGAGGTAAAAAAAAAATACATAAAGGACTCTTCCAATTCAAAGAATGATCCCAACCCCTTGGGATCAGGCCAAATCACCAGAGAAAGAATTGTCCATGGCCCTTGAGGACACCCCGACATTCCACGGCCACCATTGACACAAAATCCAGAGACAAAACCCTGAGCAAGCGCCACATACTCGCCCTTTGTTCATAGCCCGGAAAATTCTCACGGTCTGTAGATCGAGCCTTCATACATACATCGCCAAACCTAAGCTGAGTTTGTGTTTTCAGACTTCTGTCCCCACAGTCCTGGCCCACTCACCATCCAAGCTGGGCCCCTGGAGCCACACCACAGGACTGTGGCTTCACTCTCCAGGGGAATTCTGCCATTTCCATTGGCCACAACACTATAGATTAGGAGAATCCTCCAAATTCCCCCAGGCCATCTGAATTGTGTTGGCTGCCCAGGACACACAGGGATGATCTTTCACAAGTTAGGAAACCACCTCCACTCAGACCCAGAGACAGATATCCCCATAGAATAAGATTGAACTGGACGGGCACTTAGGCCCTAATCAGATCCATTGCTTTTGATTCCAGTCATCGCTCCTCAGAGGCCTGGTTTCCAATACCAGCATATGGGAGATTCCTTAGGCACTCATCAAAACAATTCTCTTCTCTACATAGGAAACATACTCTTTAGAGCTCCATCAAAACCTCCGGTTATGAACATCCCTCAAGGCCCCGGATCAAGCACCCCATTCCAAGGTCTACATGCACACAAATGCACATTATGACCCATCCTCAACTCACCCATTTCAAAACACCCGCCTCGGTTGCTCCCCTAGATCCAGCAGATCGAACTTGCCTTGGCTCTATGAGACACCTGGAATGGGAGGCAGGCTGCCCACGCATCCATCCTTAGAACCCTGCTCTGGATAACTTCCTTATGAGATGTCCTGGAGCCATCCAACATGTCTCGACTGTCCCACAGAAGGAATCATTGTGGTTTGGAGCATCTCACAATTCCCATCGTGGGAAAACCTCCATGTCCTCGTGACACCCTCCCCTTCATTAAGGGGCCGTCATGGACAGAAATTCCGACCTAAGAAAACGTCTGATCCTAGCTCTGTCTTCAGGTATACGGGATCTCGAATCATCTCTGCAGAGGATGCCTGCCGTCCCCTCACCCCGAAATCTATGTCTGGCTTGTGTTCTCAGAATTTTTTCCTCACACTCCTGGCCCACAAGCCTTCCAGTTTGGGAATTCTGGAGCCACTATGTGGCACTGTGTCTTCCCTCCAGAAGAAAAACGTTGTCCTCAGGGGCTACCCAGTAACCACAAATGAGTACTATCCTGCACGAAACTCGACTGCACCCAATGATACAGTCTAGCCTGGGCACTAATTCCCTGTCTGCCACAGCCTGAGCCTGCACCTCCCAACCCACACTCAACAGCTGGCCGAACACTGAGCACATCAGACACACCATGGCCTTAGGGCTTCATCTCTTCCCAACCTCAGTTTTCAGGTTTCAGAACCTAGACCTTAAATCCAATCACAGTCCAGGAGTGAAAGTGTTGCAGAAATTAGAACTCCATCTTCCCCATTGCCAGAAAACTTGTGGTTCCCATACTGTGCAATGTTCAGTGTAGGAGAAACCAGCATGGTACATTAGGCCACGCCCTGACTTGAGGGGCTCCTTGGGCACAAAAACACATTGTAAAACTCAGTGTGAGACCTATCCTCAAGGAAGGCCTCTCAGTGTCTGGACCAAGAGCCCACATATAGGGCTTGCCATGTTCTTAGGTCCCAATGTTAACCAGAGTTCTGGTTGTGCAGTTGCGCCCCCCACCACTCTGCTCTGGAATCCCTCTTTTGGTGGTCCACCTGAGGTAAAAAAACAAAAAACAAAAAAAAATAAAAAACAAAAAAAAGGCCTCTTCCCTTCCCACAGAATGACCCCATACTCTTGGGATCGGGTCAAAACCCCAGAAAGGGAGCCTCATCGATGGCCCATGAGGACACCCCGACATTCCATGGCAATCGGTGACACATTTCCAGAAAAAAAAAAAAAAAAGCTTCAGCATGCACATCACATTCGCCCTTTGTTCATATCCCGAAGAGGTCTCCTCACGGTCTATAGATCGGGCCGGCCATACCTACATCCCCCAACCTAAGAGGAGTTTGTGTTTTCAGACTTTTGTCCAAATAGCCCTGGACCACACACGCTCCAAACTTGGGTCCCTGGAGCCACACCTCAGGACTGTGCTTCCCTTTCAAGGGAATTCTTCCCATTCCATTGGCCACAACCTTGCAAATTAGGAAAAACCTCCAAAGTCACCGAGGCCATCCCAATAGTGTAGGCTGCCCAGGACAAACAGGGGTGATCTCAAACCAGCTGAGCAACTACCTCCACTCAGACAACAGATGTCCCCAGAGAAGAATATTGAACCGGACAGGCCCCTAGGCCCTAATCAGATCCATTGCTTTGGTTTCCAGGCATCTCTCCTCAGAGGCCTCGTTTCCAATACCAGCATATGGTGGTTTCCTGAGGCACCAATAAGAACAAATCTCGTCTCCCCATGGAAACTTGCTCATTGGAGCTTTGTCATAACCTCTGGTTAGGAGAATCCTTCAGGGCCCTGGTGCCACTGCCCCATACCAAGGTCTCCATGGACTCAAACCAACATTAAGACCATCCTCAGGAAAGTCCATATCAACTCAGCCCCCTCTGTTGCTACCCCAAGCCAGCAGATCAAACGTTTCTTGTTGCTAGGAGACAATTGGAATGTGAGCCTGGCTTCCCAGGCATCCATACTTAGAACCCTGTTCTGGAAAAATACCTTATAAGACGTCCTGGAGCCATCCAACAAATCTTAATTGTCCCACAGAAGGAATCCTTGCGGTTTGGAGCATCTCACAACTCCAATAGTGGGAAAACCCCCATGGCCTCATAATGCCCCCCCTTCCTGAAGGGGCCAACATGGACAGAAACTCAAACCTGAGCCAAAGTCTGAACCTCGACCTGACTTCAGACGCATGAGATCTCAATTCAGCTCTGCAGAGTGTGCCTGCCATGTCCTTGCCCCAAAACCTAAGCCTAGCTTGTGTTCTCAGACTTCCGTCCTCACTCTCCTGGCCCACAAGCCCTCCAGTTTGGGAATTCCGAAGCCACAATGCAGCACTCTGCCTGCCCTCCAGAAGAAAAACTTTGCCCTATGCTGCTAATAAGAAACCCCAAATGATTTTCTAATGCATGCCACTCGATTGTAAAGCAATTATACAGCCCACCCTGTATACTAATGCCCTGTCTGGCACAGCCTGAGACAAGACATCCCAAACGACACCCAGACAGCTGGCCCCAACCTGAACACATAGGACCCGCTATGGCTGTAGGTCGTCATCTCTTCCCAACCTCGGTTTTCAGGCTTCAGAACCTAGACCTTATCTCCAATCACTGCCCAGGGGTGAATGTGATGCAGAAATTAGAATTCCTCCTTCCCCATGGCCAGAAACCTTGTGGTTGGCATGTTGTCCAACGTTCAATGTGGGAAAACCTGCATTGTCCGAAAGGCCACGCCAGTGCTTGAGGGCCGCCTAGGGCACAGACATGCATTGTGACCTGCAGCGTGAGTCCCGTATTAAAGTAACGCCTCTCAGTGGCTGGACCAAGATCCTGCATATGGGGCTTGTCATATCCATAGGCCCCCAGGCTTAACCAGAGGGCGAGTATTCCAGTTGTCAGTACCCACTGCTATGCTCTTGAATCCCTCTACTGGGGGGACACATGAAGCAGAAAACAGGACAATTCCCTTCCCACAGAATGACCCCAAACTCTTGGGGGATGGACAAACTACCAGAGAGGGAGACTTCTACGACCCATGAGGCAACTCCTACATTAAACGGCCATTGTGGACAAAACATCCAGAGACAAAAGCCTGAGCGACTGCCTCCCTCTCACCCTTCTTTCATATCCAGAGGAGCTCCCCTCATGGACTGTAGATCAGGCCTGCCATAACCTCGGCCCCAAACCTGAGCTGAGTTAGGGTTTTTGGATGTCTGTCTGCACAGCCATGGCACACACAGCCCCCAGGCTGGGGTCTCTGGAGCCACACCACAGAACTGTGCCTGCTCTCTCCTAAGAAACTGCCCATTCCATTGGCCACAACTCTACAAAATAGTAGAAACCTCAAGGTCCCCAAGGACATCCCACTACCGCAAGACGCACTGAACAAATAGGGGCATAATGACACTAGCTGAGCAACTACTACCTCCATGCAGACACACAGACAGATATCCGCAGAGACAGAAGATTGAACCAGACAGGCCCCTAGGCCCTATTATGAACTCTTGCTTTGGTGTCCAGGTATCACTCCTCAGAGGCCTGGGTTCGAAGACCAGCATACGGGGCTTTCCTGAGGCACCAGACAGAAGACCTCTCATCTCGACATGGGAAGCTTCCTAGTTGGAGTTGTGTCAAGCCCTTCGGGTTGGAGAATCCTGCAGAGTCCCTTAACTACTGCCACATTCCAAGGTCTCCATGGCCACCAACCCACATTATGACTCATCCTCGGCAGAGTCCATTTAAACTCAGGCTTCTGGGTAGCTCACCCAAGAGCCAGCAGATTGAGCGTGCCTTGTCTCGACCAGGCAATCGGAAGGTGAGTTGGCGTTTCTCGGCATCCATGCTTAGGCCCCTGCTCTCGAGTGTTTCTGTATGGGGCATCCTGAAACCATCCAATAGTACTCGACTGTCCTGAAGAAGGAAACCCACAATGGCTTTAGGCCATCATCTCTACCCAACCTCAGTTTTCACCTTCAGAACCTAGAACTTATCTCCACTCACTGCTCAGGAGTGAACGTGATGCAAGAATCAGAACTTCTCCTTCGCCTTGGCAAGAAACCTAGTGGTTGGCATGTTGTCCAATGTTCATTGTAGGAGAAAGCAGCATGGACTATGAGGCCCCACCTATCCCTGAGGGCCACAATTTGCACAAACACACATTGTGACCCTCAGCGTGAGCCCTATCCTCATGTAAATCCTCTTAGTGACTGGAACAACAGCCCACATATGGGGCTTCCCAAGGCCCTATTCCCCCAATCTCAACCAGAGTTCGAGATGTCTAGTCACCCCTACTCAGGGCTCTACTCTGGAATCCCTCTTTGATGGGACACCTGAGGTAAAAAATAAAAAAAAAATACAGAAAGGACTCTTCTCATCCACAGAATGATCCCAACCCCTTGGGATCAGGCCAAATGACCAGAGAAAGAATTGTCCATGGCCCTTGAGGACACCCCGACATTCCACGGCCACCATTGACACAAAATCCAGAGACAAAACCCTGAGCAAGCGCCACATACTCGCCCTTTGTTCATAGCCCGGAAAATTCTCACGGTCTGTTGATCGAGCCTTCATACATACATCGCCAAACCTAAGCTGAGTTTGTGTTTTCAGACTTCTGTCTCCACAGTCCTGGCCCACACACCATCTAAGCTGGGGCCCCTGGAGCCACACCTCAGGACTGTGGCTTCCCTCTCCAGGGGAATTCTGCCATTTCCATTGGCCACAACCCTATAGATTAGGAGAATCCTCCAAACTCCCACAGGCCATCCGAATTGTGTTGGCTGCCCAGGACACACAGGGATGATCTTTCACAAGTTAGGAAACCACCTCCACTCAGACCCAGAGACAGATATCCCCATAGAATAAGATTGAACTGGACGGGCACTGAGGCCCTAATCAGATCCATTGCTTTTGATTCCAGTCATCTCTCCTCAGAGGCCTAGTTTCCAATACCAGCATATGGGAGATTCCTTAGGCACTCATCAAAACAATTCTCTTCTCTACATAGGAAATATACTCTTTAGAGCTCCATCAAAACCTCCGCTTATGAACATCCCTCAAGGCCCCGGATCAAGCACCCCATTCCAAGGTCTACATGCACACAAATGCACATTATGACCCATCCTCAACTCACCCATTTCAAAACACCCGCCTCGGTTGCTCCCCTAGATCCAGCAGATCGAACTTGCCTTGGCTCTATGAGACACCTGGAATGGGAGGCAGTCTGCCCACGCATCCATCCTTAGAACCCTGCTCTGGATAACTTCCTTATGGGATGTCCTGGAGCCATTCAACATGTCTCGACTGTCCCACAGAAGGAATCATTGTGGTTCGGAGCATCTCACAATTCCCATCGTGGGAACACCTCCATGTCCTCGTGACACCCTCCCCTTCATGAATGGGCCGTCATGGACAGAAACTCCGACCTAAGAAAACGTCTGATCCTAGCTCTGTCTTCAGGTATACGGGATCTCGAATCATCTCTGCAGAGGGTGCCTGCCGTCCCCTCACCCCGAAATCTAAGTCTGGCTTGTGTTCTCAGAATTTTTTCCTCACACTCCTGGCCCACAAGCCTTCCAGTTTGGGAATTTTGGAGTCACTATGTGGCACTGTGTCTTCCCTCCAGAAGAAAAACGTTGCCCTCTGGGGCTACCCAGTAACCACAAATGAGTACCATCCTGCACAAAACTCGACTGCACCCCAATGATGAAGTCTAGCCTGGGCACTAATTCCCTGTCTGCCACAGCCTGAGCCTGCACCTCCCAACCCACACTCAACAGCTGGCCGAACACTGAGCACATCAGACACACCATGGCCTTAGGGCTTCATCTCTTCCCAACCTCAGTTTTCAGGCTTCAGAACCTAGACCTTAAATCCAATCACAGTCCAGGAGTGAAAGTGTTGCAGAAATTAGAACTCCATCTTCCCCATTGCCAGAAAACTTGTGGTTCCCATACTGTGCAACGTTCAGTGTAGGAGAAACCAGCATGGTATATTAGGCCACGCCCTGACTTGAGGGGCTCCTTGGGCACAAAAACACATTGTGAAACTCAGTGTGAGACCTATCCTCAAGGAAGGCCTCTCAGTGTCTGGACCAAGAGCCCACATATGGGGCTTGCCATGTTCTTAGGTCCCAATGTTAACCAGAGGTCTGGTTGTCCAGTTGCCCCCACCCACGACTCTGCTCTGGAATCCCTCTTTTGGTGGTCCACCTGAGGTAAAAAAAAAAAAAAAAAAAAAAAAAAAAAAAAAAAAAAAAAAAAAAACCAGAACGGCCTCCTCCCTTCCCACAGAATGACCCCAATCTCTTGGAATCGGGTCAAATCCCCAGAAAGGGAGCTTCATCGATGGCCCATGAGGACACCCTGACATTCCATGGCAATCGGTGACACATTTCCAGAAAAAAAAAAAAAGCATGAGCAAGCACCTCACATTCGCCCTTTGTTCATATCCCGAAGAGGTCTCCTCACGGTCTATAGATCGGGCCGGCCATACCTACATCCCACAACCTAAGTGGAGTTTGTGTTTTCAGACTTTTGTCCAAATAGCCCTGGACCACACACGCTCCACACTTGGGTCCCTGGAGCCACACCTCAGGACTGTGCTTCCCTTTCAAGGGAATTCTTCCCATTCCATTGGCCACAACCTTGCAAATTAGGAAAAACCTCCAAAGTCACCGAGGCCATCCCAGTAGTGTAGGCTGCCCAGGACAAACAGGGGTGATCTCAAACCAGCTGAGCAACTACCTCCACTCAGACAACAGATGTCCCCAGAGAAGAATATTGAACCGGACAGTCCCCTAGGCCCTAATCAGATCCATTGCTTTGGTTTCCAGGCATCTCTCCTCAGAGGCCTCGTTTCCAATACCAGCATATGGTGGTTTCCTGAGGCACCAATAAGAACAAATCTCGTCTCCCCATGGAAACTTGCTCATTGGAGCTTTGTCATAACCTCTGGTTAGGAGAATCCTTCAGGGCCCTGGTGCCACTGCCCCATACCAAGGTCTCCATGGACTCAAACCAACATTAAGACCATCCTCAGGAAAGTCCATATCAACTCAGCCCCCTCTGTTGCTACCCCAAGCCAGCAGATCAAACGTTTCTTCTTGCTAGGAGACAATTGGAATGTGAGGCTGGCTGCCCAGGCATCCATACTTAGAACCCTGTTCTGGAAAAATACCTTATAAGACGTCCTGGAGCCATCCAACTAATCTTAATTGTCCTACAGAAGGAATCCTTGCGGTTTGGAGCATCTCACAACTCCAATAGTGGGAAAACCCCCATGGCCTCATAATGCCCCCCCTTCCTGAAGGGGCCAACATGGACAGAAACTCAAACCTGAGCCAAAGTCTGAACCTCGACCTGAATTCAGACGCATGAGTTCTCAATTCAGCTCTGCAGAGTGTGCCTGCCATGTCCTTGCCCGAAACCTAAGCCTAGCTTGTGTTCTCAGACTTCCGTCCTCACTCTCCTGGCCCACAAGCCCTCCAGTTTGGGAATTCCGAAGCCACAATGCAGCACTCTGCCTGCCCTCCAGAAGAAAAACTTTGCCCTCTGCTGCTAATAAGAAACCCCAAATGATTTTCTAATGCATGCCACTCGATTGTAAAGCAATTATACAGCCCACCCTGTATACTAATGCCCTGTCTGGCACAGCCTGAGACAAGACATCCCAAACGACACCCAGACAGCTGGCCCCAACCTGGACACATAGGACCCGTTATGGCTGTAGGTCGTCATCTCTTCCCAACCTCGGTTTTCAGGCTTCAGAACCTAGACCTTATCTCCAATCACTGCCCAGGGGTGAACGTGATGCAGAAATTAGAATTCCTCCTTCCCCATGGCCAGAAACCTTGTGGTTGGCATGTTGTCCAACGTTCAATGTGGGAAAACCTGCATTGTCCGAAAGGCCACGCCAGTGCTTGAGGGCCGCCTAGGGCACACACATGCATTGTGACCTGCAGCGTGAGTCCCGTATTAAAGTAACGCCTCTCAGTGGCTGGACCAAGATCCTGCATATGGGGCTTGTCATATCCATAGGCCCCCAGGCTTAACCATAGGGCGAGTATTCCAGTTGTCAGTACCCACTGCTATGCTCTAGAATCCCTCAACTGGGGGGACACATGAAGCAGAAAACAGGACACTTCCCTTCCCACAGAATGACCCCAAACTCTTGGGGGCTGGACAAACTACCAGAGAGGGAGACTTCTACGACCCATGAGGCAACTCCTACATTAAACGGCCATTGTGGACAAAACATCCAGAGTCAAAAGCCTGAGATACTGCCTCCCTCTCACCCTTCTTTCATATTTAGAGGAGCTCCCCTCATGGACTGTAGATCAGGCCTGCCGTAACCTCGGCCCCAAACCTGAGCTGAGTTAGGGTTTTTGGATGTCTGTCTGCACAGCCATGGCCCACACAGCCTCCAGGCTGGGGTCTCTGGAGCCACACCACAGAACTGTGCCTGCTCTCTCCTAAGAAACTGCCCATTCCATTGGCCACAACTCTACAAAATAGTAGAAACCTCAAAGTCCCCAAGGACATCCCACTACCGCAAGCCGCACTGGACAAATAGGGGCATTATGACACAAGCTGAGCAACTACTACCTCCATGCAGACACACAGACAGATATCCGCAGAGACAGAAGATTGAACCAGACAGGCCTCTAGGCCCTATTATGAACTCTTGTTTTGGTGTCCAGGTATCACTCCTCAGAGGCCTGGGTTCGAAGACCAGCATACGCGGCTTTCCTGAGGCACCAGACAGAAGACCCCTCATCTCCACATGGGAAGCTTCCTTGTTGGAGTTGTGTCAAGCCCTTCGGGTTGGAGAATCCTGCAGAGTCCCTTAGCTACTGCCACATTCCAAGGTCTCCATGGCCACCAACCCACATTATGACTCATCCTCGGCAGAGTCCATTTAAACTCAGCCTTCTGGGTAGCTCACCCAAGAGCCCGCAGATTGAGCGTGCCTTGTCTTGACCAGGCAATGGGAAGGAGAGTTGGCGTTTCTCGGCATCCATGCTTAGGCCCCTGCTATCGAGTCTTTCTGTATGGGGCATCCTGGAACCATCCAATAGTACTCGACTGTCCTGAAGAAGGAAACTTTGAAGTTTGGAGCAGCTCACAACTCCCAGCGTAGGGAAACCTCCCTGGCCTCATGTCGCTCCCACTTCCTTCAGGAAGGGGCCGTCATGGACACAAACTCCAGCTTGAGGCAACATCTGATAATCGCCCTGACCTCACCTGCAGGAGATCTCGATTCAGCCTCTGCAGAGTGGGCCTGCCATGCTCTTGGCCCCAAAACTCGTGCTAGCTTGTGTTTTCAGTCTTCCTTCCTCACAATCCTGGCCACACCCCTCCAGTTTGGCAATTCTGGAGACACAATGCAGCACTCTGCCTGCCCTCCAGAAGAAAAATGTTGCCCTATAGGGCTAACCAGAAACGCCAAATGAGTAACAACCTGCATGCCACTCGACCATACCCCAATTATACAGTCTAGCCTGGGCACTAAAGCCCTGTCTCACACAACCTGAGGGCAGACCTCCAGTCCAACACCCAAACAGCTTGCCGTACACAGAGCATATCACACCCACAATGGCTTTAGTCCATCATCTCTACCCAACCTCAGTTTTCACCTTCAGAACCTAAACCTTATCTCCACTCACTGCTCAGGAGTGAACGTGATGCAAGAATCAGAACTTCTCCTTCGCCTTGGCAAGAAACCTAGTGGTTGGCATGTTGTCCAATGTTCATTGTAGGAGAAAGCAGCATGGACTATGAGGCCCCACCTATCCCTGAGGGCCACAATTTGCACAAACACACATTGAGACCCTCAGCGTGAGCCCTATCCTCATGTAAAGCCTCTTATTGACTGGAACAACAGCCCACATATGGGGCTTGCCTAGCCCCAGTCCCCCAATATCAACAAGAGTTCGAGATGTCTAGTCACCCATACTCAGGGCTCTACTCAGAATCCCTCTTTGGTGGGACACCTGAGGTAAAAAAAAAAAAAAATTTATATATATATATATATATATATATATATATATATATATATATATACAGAACGGACTCTTCCAATCCACAGAATGATCCCAAACACTTGGGATAAGGCCATATCACCAGAGAAAGAATTGTCCATGGACCTTGAGGACATCCCGAAATTCCATGGCCACCGTTGACACAAAATTCAGAGACAAAAGCCTGAGCAAGCGCCACATACTCGCCCTTTGTTCATAGCCCGGAAAATTCTCACGGTCTGTAGATCGAGCCTTCATACATACATCCCCAAACCTAAGCTGAGTTTGTGTTTTCAGACTTCTGTCCCCACAGGCATGGCCCACACAGCATCCAAGCTGGGGCCCCTGGAGCCACACCTCAGGACTTTGGCTTCCCTCTCCAGGGGAATTCTGCCATTTCCATTGGCCACAACCCTATAGATTAGGAGAATCCTCCAAACTCCCCCAGGCCATCCGAATTGTGTTGGCTGCCCAGGACACACAGGGATGATCTTTCACAAGTTAGGAAACCACCTCCACTCAGACCCAGAGACAGATATCCCCATAGAATAAGATTGAACTGGACGGGCACTGAGGCCCTAATCAGATCCATTGATTTTGATTCCAGTCATCTCTCCTCAGAGGCCTGGTTTCCAATACCAGCATATGGGAGAATCCTTAGGCACTCATCAAAACAATTCTCTTCTCTACATAGGAAACATACTCTTTAGAGCTCCATCAAAACCTCCGGTTATGAACATCCCTCAAGGCCCCGGATCAAGCACCCCATTCCAAGGTCTACATGGACACAAATGCACATTATGACCCATCCTCAACTCACCCATTTCAAAACACCCGCCTCGGTTGCTCCCCTAGATACAGCAGATCAAACTTGCCTTGGCTCTATGAGACACCTGGAATGGGAGGCAGGCTGCCCAGGCATCCATCCTTAGAACCCTGCTCTGGATAACTTCCTTATGGGATGTCCTGGAGCCATTCAACATGTCTCGACTGTCCCACAGAAGGAATCATTGTGGTTTGGAGCATCTCACAATTCCCATAGTGGGAAAACCTCCATGTCCTCGTGACACCCTCCCCTTCATGAATGGGCCGTCATGGACAGAAACTCCGACCTAAGAAAACGTCTGATCCTAGCTCTGTCTTCAGGTATACGGGATCTCGAATCATCTCTGCAGAGGGTGCCTGCCGTCCCCTCACCCCGAAATCTAAGTCTGGCTTGTGTTCTCAGAATTTTTTCCTCACACTCCTGGCCCACAAGCCTTCCAGTTTGGGAATTTTGGAGTCACTATGTGGCACTGTGTCTTCCCTCCAGAAGAAAAACGTTGCCCTCTGGGGCTACCCAGTAACCACAAATGAGTATCATCCTGCACGAAACTCGACTGCACCCCAATGATTCAGTCTACTGGGCACTAATTCCCTGTCTACCACAGCCTGAGCCTGCACCTCCCAACCCACACTCAACAGCTGGCCGAACACTGAGCACATCAGACACACCATGGCCTTAGGGCTTCATCTCTTCCAGACCTCAGTTTTCAGGCTTCAGATCCTAGACCTTAAATCCAATCACAGTCCAGGAGTGAAAGTGTTGCAGAAATTAGAACTCCATCTTCCCCATTGCCAGAAAACTTGTGGTTCCCATACTGTGCAACGTTCAGTGTAGGAGAAACCAGCATGGTACATTAGGCCACGCCCTGACTTGAGGGGCTCCTTGGGCACAAAAACACATTGTGAAACTCAGTGTGAGACCTATCCTCAAGGAAGGCCTCTCAGTGTCTGGACCAAGAGCCCACATATGGGGCTTGCCATGTTCTTAGGTCCCAATGTTAACCAGAGGTCTGGTTGTCCAGTTGCCCCCACCCACGACTCTGCTCTGGAATCCCTCTTTTGGTGGTCCACCTGAGGTTAAAAAAAAAAAAAAAACAAAAAACCAGAACGGCCTCCTCCCTTCCCACAGAATGACCCCAATCTCTTGGAATCGGGTCAAATCCCCAGAAAGGGAGTCTCATCGATGGCCCATGAGGACACCCCGACATTCCATGGCAATCGGTGACACATTTCCAGAAAAAAAAAAAAAAAAAAGCATGAGCATGCACATCACATTCGCCCTTTGTTCATATCCCGAAGAGGTCTCCTCACGGTCTATAGATCGGGCCGGCCATACCTACATCCCACAACCTAAGTGGAGTTTGTGTTTTCAGACTTTTGTCCAAATAGCCCTGGACCACACACGCTCCACACTTGGGTCCCTGGAGCCACACCTCAGGACTGTGCTTCCCTTTCAAGGGAATTCTTCCCATTCCATTGGCCACAACCTTACAAATTAGGAAAAACCTCCAAAGTCACCGAGGCCATCCCAATAGTGTAGGCCGCCCATGACAAACAGGGGTGATCTCAAACCAGCTGAGCAACTACCTCCACTCAGACAACAGATGTCCCCAGAGAAGAATATTGAACTGGACAGGCCCCTAGGCCCTAAACAGATCCATTGCTTTGGTTTCCAGGCATCTCTCCTCAGAGGCCTCGTTTCCAATACCAGCATATGGTGGTTTCCTGAGGCACCAATAAGAACAAATCTCGTCTCTCCATGGAAACTAGCTCATTGGAGCTTTGTCATAACCTCTGGTTAGGAGAATCCTTCAGGGCCCTGGTGCCACTGCCCCATACCAAGGTCTCCATGGACTCAAACCAACATTAAGACCATCCTCAGGAAAGTCCATTTCAACTCAGCCCCCTCTGTTGCTACCCCAAGCCAGCAGATCAAACGTTTCTTGTTGCTAGGAGACAATTGGAATGTGAGGCTGGCTGCCCAGGCATCCATACTTAGAACCCTGTTCTGGAAAAATACCTTATAAGACGTCCTGGAGACATCCAACAAATCTTAATTGTCCCACAGAAGGAATCCTTGCGGTTTGGAGCATCTCACAACTCCAATAGTGGGAAAACCCCCATGGCCTCATAATGCCCCCCCTTCCTGAAAGGGCCAACATGGACAGAAACTCAAACCTGAGCTAAAGTCTGAACCTCGACCTGAATTAAGACGCATGAGATCTCAATTCAGCTCTGCAGAGTGTGCCTGCCATGTCCTTGCCCCGAAACCTAAGCCTAGCTTGTGTTCTCAGACTTCCGTCCTCACTCTCCTGGCCCACAAGCCCTCCAGTTTGGGAATTCCGAAGCCACAATGCAGCACTCTGCCTGCCCTCCAGAAGAAAAACTTTGCCCTATGCTGCTAATAAGAAACCCCAAATGATTTTCTAATGCATGCCACTCGATTGTAAAGCAATTATACAGCCCACCCTGTATACTAATGCCCTGTCTGGCACAGCCTGAGACAAGACATCCCAAACGACACCCAGACAGCTGGCCCCAACCTGGACACATAGGACCCGCTATGGCTGTAGGTCGTCATCTCTTCCCAACCTCGGTTTTCAGGCTTCAGAACCTAGACCTTATCTCCAATCACTGCCCAGGGGTGAACGTGATGCAGAAATTAGAATTCCTCCTTCCCCATGGCCAGAAACCTTGTGGTTGGCATGTTGTCCAACGTTCAATGTGGGGAAACCTGCATTGTCCGAAAGGCCACGCCAGTGCTTGAGGGCCGCCTAGGGCACAGACATGCATTGTGACCTGCAGCGTGAGTCCCGTATTAAAGTAACGCCTCTCAGTGGCTGGACCAAGATCCTGCATATGGGGCTTGTCATATCCATAGGCCCCCAGGCTTAACCAGAGGGCGTGTATTCCAGTTGACAGTACCCACTGCTATGCTCTAGAATCCCTCTACTGGGGGGACACATGAAGTAGAAAACAGGACACTTCCCTTCCCACAGAATGACCCCAAACTCTTGGGGGCTGGACAAACTACCAGAGAGGGAGACTTCTACGACCCATGAGGCAACTCCTACATTAAACGGCCATTGTGGACAAAACATCCAGAGACAAAAGCCTGAGCGACTGCCTCCCTCTCACCCTTCTTTCATATCCAGAGGAGCTCCCCTCATGGACTGTAGATCAGGCCTGCTGTAACCTCGGCCCCAAACCTGAGCTGAGTTAGGGTTTTTGGATGTCTGTCTGCACAGCCATGGCCCACACAGCCTCCAGGCTGGGGTCTCTGGAGCCACACCACAGAACTGTGCCTGCTCTCTCCTAAGAAACTGCACATTCCATTGGCCACAACTCTACAAAATAGGAGAAACCTCAATGTCCCCAAGGACATCCCACTACCGCAAGCCGCACTGGACAAATAGGGGCATTATGACACAAGCTGAGCAACTACTACCTCCATGCAGACACACAGACAGATATCCGCAGAGATAGAAGATTGACCCAGCCAGGCCCCTAGGCCCTATTATGAACTCTTGCTTTGTTTTCCAGGTATCACTGCTCAGAAACCTGGGTTCGAAGACCAGCATACGTGGCTTTCCTGAGGCACCAAACAGAAGGCCTCTCATCTCCACATGGGAAGCTTCCTTGTTGGAGTTGTGTCAAGCCCTTTGGGTTGGAGAATCCTGCAGAGTCCCTTAGCTACTGCCACATTCCAAGGTCTCCATGGCCACCAACCCACATTATGACTCATTCTCAGCAGAATCCATTTAAACTCAGCCTTCTGGGTAGCTCACCCAAGAGCCCGCAGATTGAGCGTGCCTTGTCTCGACCAGGCAATGGGAAGGTGAGTTGGCGTTTCTCGGCATCCATGCTTAGGGCCCTGCTCTCGAGTCTTTCTGTATGGGGCATCCTGGAACCATCCAATAGTACTCGACTGTCCTGAAGAAGGAAACTTTGAAGTTTGGAGCAGCTCACAACTCCCAGCGTAGGGAAACCTCCCTGGCCTCATGTCGCCCTCACCCCCTTCAGGAAGGGGCCGTCATGGACACAAACTCCAGCGTGAGGCAACATCTGATACTCGCCCTGACCTCACCTGCAGGAGATCTCGATTCAGCCTCTGCAGAGTGGGCCTGCCATGCTCTTGGCCCCAAAACTCGTGCTAGCTTGTGTTTTCAGACTTCCTTCCTCACAATCCTGGCCACACCCCTCCAGTTTGGCAATTCTGGAGACATAATGCAGCACTCTGCCTGCCCTCCAGAAGAAAAATGTTGCCCTATAGGGCTAACCAGAAACGCCAAATGAGTAACAACCTGCATGCCACTCGACCATACCCCAATTATACAGTCTAGCCTGTGCACTAAAGCCCTGTCTGACACAGCCTGAGGGCAGAATTCCAGTCCAACACCCAAACAGCTTGCCGTACACAGAGCATATCACACCCACTATGGCTTTAGGCCATCATCTCTACCCAACCTCAGTTTTCACCTCCAGAACCTAGACCTTATCTCCACTCACTGCTCTGGAGTGAACGTGATGCAAGAATCAGATCTTCTCCTTCGCCTTGGCAAGAAACCTAGTGGTTGGCATGTTGTCCAATGTTCTTTGTAGGAGAAAGCAGCATGGAATATGAGGCCCCACCTATCCCTGAGGGCCACAATGTGCACAAACACACATTGTGACCCTCAGCGTGAGCCCTATCCTCATGTAAAGCCTCTTAGTGACTGGAACAACAGCCCACATATGGGGCTTGCCAAGCCCCTAGTCCCCCAATCTCAACCAGAGTTCGAGATGTCTAGTGACCCCTACTCAGTGCTCTACTCTGGAATCCCTCTTTGGTGGGACACCTGAGATAAAAAAAAAAAAATAGAGAAAGGAATCTTCCCATCCACAGAATGATCCCAACCACTTGGGATCAGGCCAAATGACCAGAGAAAGAATTGTCCATGGCCCTTGAGGACACCCCGACATTCCACGGCCACCATTGACACAAAATCCAGAGACAAAACCCTGAGCAAGAGCCACATACTCGCCCTTTGTTCATAGCCCGGAAAATTCTCACGGTCTGTAGATCGAGCCTTCATACATACATCCCCAAACCTATGCTGAGTTTGTGTTTTCAGACTTCTGTCTCCACAGTCCTGGCCCACACACCATCCAAGCTGGGGCCCCTGGAGCCACACCTCAGGACTTTGGCTTCCCTCTCCACGGGAATTCTGCCATTTCCATTGGACACAACCCTATAGATTAGGAGAATCCTCCAAACTCCCCCAGGCCATCCGAATTGTGTTGGCTGCCCAGGACACACAGGGATGATCTTTCACAAGTTAGGAAACCACCTCCACTCAGACCCAGAGACAGATATCCCCATAGAATAAGATTGAACTGGACGGGCACTGAGGCCCTAATCAGATCCATTGATTTTGATTCCAGTCATCTCTCCTCAGAGGCTTGGTTTCCAATACCAGCATATGGGAGAATCCTTAGGCACTCATCAAAACAATTCTCTTCTCTACATAGGAAACATACTCTTTAGAGCTCCATCAAAACCTCCGGTTATGAACATCCCTCAAGGCCCCGGATCAAGCACCCCATTCCAAGGTCTACATGGACACAAATGCACATTATGACCTATCCTCAACTCACCCATTTCAAAACACCCGCCTCGGTTGCTCCCCTAGATCCAGCAGATCGAACTTGCCTTGGCTCTATGAGACACCTGGAATGGGAGGCAGGCTGCCCAGGCATCCATCCTTAGAACCCTGCTCTGGATAACTTCCTTATGGGATGTCCTGGAGCCATCCAACATGTCTCGACTGTCCCACAGAAGGAATCATTGTGGTTTGGAGCATCTCTCAATTCCCATAGTGGGAAAACCTCCATGTCCTCGTGACACCCTCCCCTTCATGAATGGGCCGTCATGGACAGAAACTCCGACCTAAGAAAACGTCTGATCCTAGCTCTGTCTTCAGGTATACGGATCTCGAATCATCTCTGCAGAGGGTGCCTGCCGTCCCCTCACCCCGAAATCTAAGTCTGGCTTGTGTTCTCAGAATTTTTTCCTCACACTCCTGGCCCACAAGCCTTCCAGTTTGGGAATTTTGGAGTCACTATGTGGCACTGTGTCTTCCCTCCAGAAGAAAAACGTTGCCCTCTGGGGCTACCCAGTAACCACAAATGAGTATCATCCTGCACGAAACTCGACTGCACCCCAATGATTCAGTCTACTGGGCACTAATTCCCTGTCTACCACAGCCTGAGCCTGCACCTCCCAACCCACACTCAACAGCTGGCCGAACACTGAGCACATCAGACACACCATGGCCTTAGGGCTTCATCTCTTCCAGACCTCAGTTTTCAGGCTTCAGATCCTAGACCTTAAATCCAATCACAGTCCAGGAGTGAAAGTGTTGCAGAAATTAGAACTCCTTCTTCCCCATTGCCAGAAAACTTGTGGTTCCCATACTGTGCAACGTTCAGTGTAGGAGAAACCAGCATGGTACATTAGGCCACGCCCTGACTTGAGGGGCTCCTTGGGCACAAAAACACATTGTGAAACTCAGTGTGAGACCTATCCTCAAGGAAGGCCTCTCAGTGTCTGGACCAAGAGCCCACATATGGGGCTTGCCATGTTCTTAGGTCCCAATGTTAACCAGAGGTCTGGTTGTCCAGTTGCCCCCACCCACGACTCTGCTCTGGAATCCCTCTTTTGGTGGTCCACCTGAGGTTAAAAAAAAAAAAAAAAAAAAAAAAAAAAAAAACCAGAACGGCCTCCTCCCTTCCCACAGAATGACCCCAATCTCTTGGGATCGGGTCAAATCCCCAGAAAGGGAGCTTCATCGATTGCCCATGAGGACACCCTGACATTCCATGGCAATCGGTGACACATTTCCAGAAAAAAAAAAAAAAAAAGCATGAGCAAGCACCTCACATTCGCCCTTTGTTCATATCCCGAAGAGGTCTCCTCACGGTCTATAGATCGGGCCGGCCATACCTACATCCCACAACCTAAGTGGAGTTTGTGTTTTCAGACTTTTGTCCAAATAGCCCTGGACCACACACGCTCCACACTTGGGTCCCTGGAGCCACACCTCAGGACTGTGCTTCCCTTTCAAGGGAATTCTTCCCATTCCATTGGCCACAACCTTGCAAATTAGGAAAAACCTCCAAAGTCACCGAGGCCATCCCAATGGTGTAGGCCGCCCATGACAAACAGGGGTGATCTCAAACAAGCTGAGCAACTACCTCCACTCAGACAACAGATGTCCCCAGAGAAGAATATTGAACTGGACAGGCCCCTAGGCCCTAAACAGATCCATTGCTTTGGTTTCCAGGCATCTCTCCTCAGAGGCCTCGTTTCCAATACCAGCATATGGTGGTTTCCTGAGGCACCAATAAGAACAAATCTCGTCTCCCCATGGAAACTTGCTCATTGGAGTTTTGTCATAAACTCTGGTTAGGAGAATCCTTCAAGGCCCTGGTGCCACTTCTCCATACCAAGGTCTCCATGGACTCAAACCAACATTAAGACCATCCTCAGGAAAGTCCATTTCAACTCAGCCCCCTCTGTTGCTACCCCAAGCCAGCAGATCAAACGTTTCTTGTTGCTAGGAGACAATTGGAATGTGAGGCTGGCTGCCCAGGCATCCATACTTAGAACCCTATTCTGGAAAAATACCTTATAAGACGTCCTGGAGCCATCCAACAAATCTTAATTGTCCCACAGAAGGAATCCTTGCGGTTTGGAGCATCTCACAACTCCAATAGTGGGAAAACCCCCATGGCCTCATAATGCCCCCCCTTCCTGAAGGGGCCAACATGGACAGAAACTCAAACCTGAGCCAAAGTCTGAACCTCGACCTGACTTCAGACGCATGAGATCTCAATTCAGCTCTGCAGAGTGTGCCTGCCATGTCCTTGCCCCGAAACCTAAGCCTAGCTTGTGTTCTCAGACTTCCGTCCTCACTCTCCTGGCCCACAAGCCCTCCAGTTTGGGAATTCCGAAGCCACAATGCAGCACTCTGCCTGCCCTCCAGAAGAAAAACTTTGCCCTATGCTGCTAATAAGAAACGCCAAATGATTTTCTAATGCATGCCACTCGATTGTAAAGCAATTATACAGCCCACCCTGTATACTAATGCCCTGTCTGGCACAGCCTGAGACAAGACATCCCAAACGACACCCAGACAGCTGGCCCCAACCTGGACACATAGGACCCGCTATGGCTGTAGGTCGTCATCTCTTCCCAACCTCGGTTTTCAGGCTTCAGAACCTAGACCTTATCTCCAATCACTGCCCAGGGGTGAACGTGATGCAGAAATTAGAATTCCTCCTTCCCCATGGCCAGGAACCTTGTGGTTGGCATGTTGTCCAACGTTCAATGTGGGGAAACCTGCATTGTCCGAAAGGCCACGCCAGTGCTTGAGGGCCGCCTAGGGCACAGACATGCATTGTGACCTGCAGCGTGAGTCCCGTATTAAAGTAACGCCTCTCAGTGGCTGGACCAAGATCCTGCATATGGGGCTTGTCATATCCATAGGCCCCCAGGCTTAACCAGAGGGCGTGTATTCCAGTTGACAGTACCCACTGCTATGCTCTAGAATCCCTCTACTGGGGGGACACATGAAGTAGAAAACAGGACACTTCCCTTCCCGCAGATTGACCCCAAACTCTTGGGGGCTGGACAAACTACCAGAGAGTGAGACTTCTACGACCCATGAGGCAACTCCTACATTAAACGGCCATTGTGGACAAAACATCAAGAGACAAAAGCCTGAGCAACTGCCTCCCTCTCACCCTTCTTTCATATCCAGAGGAGCTCCCCTCATGGACTGTAGATCAGGCCTGCTCTAACCTCGGCCCCAAACCTGAGCTGAGTTAGGGTTTTTGGATGTCTGTCTGCACAGCCATGGCGCACACAGACTCCAGGCTGGGGTCTCTGGAGCCACACCACAGAACTGTGCCTGCTCTCTCCTAAGAAACTGCCCATTCCATTGGCCACAACTCTACAAAATAGGGGAAACCTCAAGGTCCCCAAGGACATCCCACTACCGCAAGCCGCACTGGACAAATAGGGGCATTATGACACAAGCTGAGCAACTACTACCTCCATGCAGACACACAGACAGATATCCGCAGAGATAGAAGATTGACCCAGCCAGGCCCCTAGGCCCTATTATGAACTCTTGCTTTGTTGTCCAGGTATCACTGCTCAGAAACCTGGGTTCGAAGACCAGCATATGTGGCTTTCCTGAGGCACCAGACAGAATGCCTCTCATCTCCACATGGGAAGCTTCCTTGTTGGAGTTGTGTCAACCCTTTGGGTTGGAGAATCCTGCAGAGTCCCTTAGCTACTGCCACATTCCAAGGTCTCCATGGCCACCAACCCACATTATGACTCATCCTCAGGAGAGTCCATTTAAACTCAGGCTTCTGGGTAGCTCACCCAAGAGCCCGCAGATTGAGCGTGCCTTGTCTCGACCAGGCAATGGGAAGGTGAGTTGGCGTTTCTCGGCATCCATGCTTAGGGCCCTGCTCTCGAGTCTTTCTGTATGGGGCATCCTGGAACCATCCAATAGTACTCGACTGTCCTGAAGAAGGAAACTTTGAAGTTTGGAGCAGCTCACAACTCCCAGC
This sequence comes from Mustela nivalis, assembly GCF_964662115.1. Classification (NCBI taxonomy): domain Eukaryota; kingdom Metazoa; phylum Chordata; class Mammalia; order Carnivora; family Mustelidae; genus Mustela; species Mustela nivalis. The sequence continues at coordinate 187,092 of NW_028135751.1, read as the reverse complement.
GTAGGGAAACCTCCCTGGCCTCATGTCGCCCTCACCCCCTTCAGGAAGGGGCCGTCATGGACACAAATTCCAGTGTGAGGCAACATCTGATACTCGCCCTGACCTCATCTGCAGGAGATCTCGATTCAGCCTCTGCAGAGTGGGCCTGCCATGCTCTTGGCCCCAAAACTCGTGCTAGCTTGTGTTTTCAGACTTCCTTCCTCACAATCCTGGCCACACCCCTCCAGTTTGGCAATTCTGGAGACACAATGCAGCACTCTGCCTGCCCTCCAGAAGAAAAATGTTGCCCTATAGGGCTAACCAGAAACGCCAAATGAGTAACAACCTGCATGCCACTCGACCATACCCCAATTATACAGTCTAGCCTGTGCACTAAAGCCCTGTCTGACACAGCCTGAGGGCAGAACTCCAGTCCAAAACCCAGACAGCTGGCCGTACACAGAGCATATCACACCCACAATGGCTTTAGGCCATCATCTCTACCCAACCTCAGTTTTCACCTCCAGAACCTAGACCTTATCTCCACTCACTGCTCTGGAGTGAACGTGATGCAAGAATCAGACCTTCTCCTTCGCCTTGGCAAGAAACCTAGTGGTTGGCATGTTGTCCAATGTTCTTTGTAGGAGAAAGCAGCATGGAATATGAGGCCCCACCTATCCCTGAGGGCCACAATTTACACAAACACACATTGTGACCCTCAGCGTGAGCCCTATCCTCATGTAAAGCCTCTTAGTGACTGGAACAACAGCCCACATATGGGGCTTGCCAAGCCCCTAGTCCCCCAATCTCAACCAGAGTTCGAGATGTCTAGTGACCCCTACTCAGTGCTCTACTCTGGAATCCCTCTTTGGTGGGACAACTGAGATAAAAAAAAAAATACAGAAAGGAATCTTACCATCCACAGAATGATCCCAACCACTTGGGATCAGGCCAAATGACCAGAGAAAGAATTGTCCATGGCCCTTGTGGACACCCCGACATTCCACGGCCACCATTGACACAAAATCCAGAGACAAAACCCTGAGCAAGAGCCACATACTCGCCCTTTGTTCATAGCCCGGAAAATTCTCACGGTCTGTAGATCGAGCCTTCATACATACATCCCCAAACCTAAGCTGAGTTTGTGTTTTCAGACTTCTGTCCCCACAGTCCTGGCCCACACACCATCCAAGCTGGGGCCCCTGGAGCCACACCTCAGGACTTTGGCTTCCCTCTCCACGGGAATTCTGCCATTTCCATTGGACACAACCCTATAGATTAGGAGAATCCTCCAAACTCCCCCAGGCCATCCGAATTGTGTTGGCTGCCCAGGACACACAGGGATGATCTTTCACAAGTTAGGAAACCACCTCCACTCAGACCCAGAGACAGATATCCCCATAGAATAAGATTGAACTGGACGGGCACTGAGGCCCTAATCAGATCCATTGATTTTGATTCCAGTCATCTCTCCTCAGAGGCCTGGTTTCCAATACCAGCATATGGGAGAATCCTTAGGCACTCATCAAAACAATTCTCTTCTCTACATAGGAAACATACTCTTTAGAGCTCCATCAAAACCTCCGGTTATGAACATCCCTCAAGGCCCCGGATCAAGCACCCCATTCCAAGGTCTACATGGACACAAATGCACATTATGACCTATCCTCAACTCACCCATTTCAAAACACCCGCCTCGGTTGCTCCCCTAGATCCAGCAGATCGAACTTGCCTTGGCTCTATGAGACACCTGGAATGGGAGGCAGGCTGCCCAGGCATCCATCCTTAGAACCCTGCTCTGGATAACTTCCTTATGGGATGTCCTGGAGCCATCCAACATGTCTCGACTGTCCCACAGAAGGAATCATTGTGGTTTGGAGCATCTCTCAATTCCCATAGTGGGAAAACCTCCATGTCCTCGTGACACCCTCCCCTTCATGAATGGGCCGTCATGGACAGAAACTCCGACCTAAGAAAACGTCTGATCCTAGCTCTGTCTTCAGGTATACGGATCTCGAATCATCTCTGCAGAGGGTGCCTGCCGTCCCCTCACCCCGAAATCTAAGTCTGGCTTGTGTTCTCAGAATTTTTTCCTCACACTCCTGGCCCACAAGCCTTCCAGTTTGGGAATTTTGGAGTCACTATGTGGCACTGTGTCTTCCCTCCAGAAGAAAAACGTTGCCCTCTGGGGCTACCCAGTAACCACAAATGAGTATCATCCTGCACGAAACTCGACTGCACCCCAATGATTCAGTCTACTGGGCACTAATTCCCTGTCTACCACAGCCTGAGCCTGCACCTCCCAACCCACACTCAACAGCTGGCCGAACACTGAGCACATCAGACACACCATGGCCTTAGGGCTTCATCTCTTCCAGACCTCAGTTTTCAGGCTTCAGATCCTAGACCTTAAATCCAATCACAGTCCAGGAGTGAAAGTGTTGCAGAAATTAGAACTCCATCTTCCCCATTGCCAGAAAACTTGTGGTTCCCATACTGTGCAACGTTCAGTGTAGGAGAAACCAGCATGGTACATTAGGCCACGCCCTGACTTGAGGGGCTCCTTGGGCACAAAAACACATTGTGAAACTCAGTGTGAGACCTATCCTCAAGGAAGGCCTCTCAGTGTCTGGACCAAGAGCCCACATATGGGGCTTGCCATGTTCTTAGGTCCCAATGTTAACCAGAGGTCTGGTTGTCCAGTTGCCCCCACCCACGACTCTGCTCTGGAATCCCTCTTTTGGTGGTCCACCTGAGGTTAAAAAAAAAAAAAAAAAAAAAAAAAACCAGAACGGCCTCCTCCCTTCCCACAGAATGACCCCAATCTCTTGGGATCGGATCAAATCCCCAGAAAGGGAGCTTCATCGATTGCCCATGAGGACACCCTGACATTCCATGGCAATCGGTGACACATTCCCAGAAAAAAAAAAAAAAAAAGCATGAGCAAGCACCTCACATTCGCCCTTTGTTCATATCCCGAAGAGGTCTCCTCACGGTCTATAGATCGGGCCGGCCATACCTACATCCCACAACCTAAGTGGAGTTTGTGTTTTCAGACTTTTGTCCAAATAGCCCTGGACCACACACGCTCCACACTTGGGTCCCTGGAGCCACACCTCAGGACTGTGCTTCCCTTTCAAGGGAATTCTTCCCATTCCATTGGCCACAACCTTGCAAATTAGGAAAAACCTCCAAAGTCACCGAGACCATCCCAATAGTGTAGGCCGCCCATGACAAACAGGGGTGATCTCAAACAAGCTGAGCAACTACCTCCACTCAGACAACAGATGTCCCCAGAGAAGAATATTGAACTGGACAGGCCCCTAGGCCCTAAACAGATCCATTGCTTTGGTTTCCAGGCATCTCTCCTCAGAGGCCTCGTTTCCAATACCAGCATATGGTGGTTTCCTGAGGCACCAATAAGAACAAATCTCGTCTCCCCATGGAAACTTGCTCATTGGAGTTTTGTCATAACCTCTGGTTAGGAGAATCCTTCAGGGCCCTGGTGCCACTGCCCCATACCAAGGTCTCCTTGGACTCAAACCTACATTAAGACCATCCTCAGGAAAGTCCATTTCAACTCAGCCCCCTCTGTTGCTACCCCAAGCCAGCAGATCAAACGTTTCTTGTTGCTAGGAGACAATTGGAATGTGAGGCTGGCTGCCCAGGCATCCATACTTAGAACCCTGTTCTGGAAAAATACCTTATAAGACGTCCTGGAGCCATCCAACAAATCTTAATTGTCCCACAGAAGGAATCCTTGCGGTTTGGAGCATCTCACAACTCCAATAGTGGGAAAACCCCCATGGCCTCATAATGCCCCCCCTTCCTGAAGGGGCCAACATGGACAGAAACTCAAACCTGAGCCAAAGTCTGAACCTCGACCTGACTTCAGACGCATGAGATCTCAATTCAGCTCTGCAGAGTGTGCCTGCCATGTCCTTGCCCCGAAACCTAAGCCTAGCTTGTGTTCTCAGACTTCCGTCCTCACTCTCCTGGCCCACAAGCCCTCCAGTTTGGGAATTCCGAAGCCACAATGCAGCACTCTGCCTGCCCTCCAGAAGAAAAACTTTGCCCTATGCTGCTAATAAGAAACCCCAAATGATTTTCTAATGCATGCCACTCGATTGTAAAGCAATTATACAGCCCACCCTGTATACTAATGCCCTGTCTGGCACAGCCTGAGACAAGACATCCCAAACGACACCCAGACAGCTGGCCCCAACCTGGACACATAGGACCCGCTATGGCTGTAGGTCGTCATCTCTTCCCAACCTCGGTTTTCAGGCTTCAGAACCTAGACCTTATCTCCAATCACTGCCCAGGGGTGAACGTGATGCAGAAATTAGAATTCCTCCTTCCCCATGGCCAGAAACCTTGTGGTTGGCATGTTGTCCAACGTTCAATGTGGGGAAACCTGCATTGTCCGAAAGGCCACGCCAGTGCTTGAGGGCCGCCTAGGGCACAGACATGCATTGTGACCTGCAGCGTGAGTCCCGTATTAAAGTAGCGCCTCTCAGTGGCTGGACCAAGATCCTGCATATGGGGCTTGTCATATCCATAGGCCCCCAGGCTTAACCAGAGGGCGTGTATTCCAGTTGACAGTACCCACTGCTATGCTCTAGAATCCCTCTACTGGGGGGACACATGAAGTAGAAAACAGGACACTTCCCTTCCCGCAGTTTGACCCCAAACTCTTGGGGGCTGGACAAACTACCAGAGAGTGAGACTTCTACGACCCATGAGGCAACTCCTACATTAAACGGCCATTGTGGACAAAACATCAAGAGACAAAAGCCTGAGCAACTGCCTCCCTCTCACCCTTCTTTCATATCCAGAGGAGCTCCCCTCATGGACTGTAGATCAGGCCTGCTCTAACCTCGGCCCCAAACCTGAGCTGAGTTAGGGTTTTTGAATGTCTGTCTGCACAGCCATGGCCCACACAGCCTCCAGGCTGGGGTCTCTGGAGCCACACCACAGAACTGTGCCTGCTCTCTCCTAAGAAACTGCCCATTCCATTGGCCACAACTCTACAAAATAGGGGAAACCTCAAGGTCCCCAAGGACATCCCACTACCGCAAGCCGCACTGGACAAATAGGGGCATTATGACACAAGCTGAGCAACTACTACCTCCATGCAGACACACAGACAGATATCCGCAGAGATAGAAGATTGACCCAGCCAGGCCCCTAGGCCCTATTATGAACTCTTGCTTTGTTGTCCAGGTATCACTGCTCAGAAACCTGGGTTCGAAGACCAGCATATGTGGCTTTCCTGAGGCACCAGACAGAATGCCTCTCATCTCCACATGGGAAGCTTCCTTGTTGGAGTTGTGTCAAGCCCTTTGGGTTGGAGAATCCTGCAGAGTCCCTTAGCTACTGCCACATTCCAAGGTCTCCAAGGCCACCAACCCACATTATGACTCATCCTCAGGAGAGTCCATTTAAACTCAGGCTTCTGGGTAACTCACCCAAGAGCCCGCAGATTGAGCGTGCCTTGTCTCGACCAGGCAATGGGAAGGTGAGTTGGCGTTTCTCGGCATCCATGCTTAGGGCCCTGCTCTCGAGTCTTTCTGTATGGGGCATCCTGGAACCATCCAATAGTACTCGACTGTCCTGAAGAAGGAAACTTTGAAGTTTGGAGCAGCTCACAACTCCCAGCGTAGGGAATCCTCCCTGGCCTCATGTCGCCCTCACCCCCTTCAGGAAGGGGCCGTCATGGACACAAACTCCAGCGTGAGGCAACATCTGATACTCGCCCTGACCTCATCTGCAGGAGATCTCGATTCAGCCTCTGCAGAGTGGGCCTGCCATGCTCTTGGCCCCAAAACTCGTGCTAGCTTGTGTTTTCAGACTTCCTTCCTCACAATCCTGGCCACACCCCTCCAGTTTGGCAATTCTGGAGACACAATGCAGCACTCTGCCTGCCCTCCAGAAGAAAAATGTTGCCCTATAGGGCTAACCAGAAACGCCAAATGAGTAACAACCTGCATGCCACTCGACCATACCCCAATTATACAGTCTAGCCTGTGCACTAAAGCCCTGTCTGACACAGCCTGAGGGCAGAACTCCAGTCCAACACCCAGACAGCTGGCCGTACACAGAGCATATCACACCCACAATGGCTTTAGGCCATCATCTCTACCCAACCTCAGTTTTCACCCCCAGAACCTAGACCTTATCTCCACTCACTGCTCTGGAGTGAACGTGATGCAAGAATCAGACCTTCTCCTTCGCCTTGGCAAGAAACCTAGTGGTTGGCATGTTGTCCAATGTTCTTTGTAGGAGAAAGCAGCATGGAATATGAGGCCCCACCTATCCCTGAGGGCCACAATTTGCACAAACACACATTGTGACCCTCAGCGTGAGCCCTATCCTCATGTAAAGCCTCTTAGTGACTGGAACAACAGCCCACATATGGGGCTTGCCAAGCCCCTAGTCCCCCAATCTCAACCAGAGTTCGAGATGTCTAGTGACCCCTACTCAGTGCTCTACTCTGGAATCCCTCTTTGGTGGGACAACTGAGATAAAAAAAAAAATACAGAAAGGAATCTTACCATCCACAGAATGATCCCAACCACTTGGGATCAGGCCAAATGACCAGAGAAAGAATTGTCCATGGCCCTTGTGGACACCCCGACATTCCACGGCCACCATTGACACAAAATCCAGAGACAAAACCCTGAGCAAGAGCCACATACTCGCCCTTTGTTCATAGCCCGGAAAATTCTCACGGTCTGTAGATCGAGCCTTCATACATACATCCCCAAACCTAAGCTGAGTTTGTGTTTTCAGACTTCTGTCCCCACAGTCCGGGCCCACACACCATCCAAGCTGGGGCCCCTGGAGCCACACCTCAGGACTTTGGCTTCCCTCTCCACGGGAATTCTGCCATTTCCATTGGACACAACCCTATAGATTAGGAGAATCCTCCAAACTCCCCCAGGCCATCCGAATTGTGTTGGCTGCCCAGGACACACAGGGATGATCTTTCACAAGTTAGGAAACCACCTCCACTCAGACCCAGAGACAGATATCCCCATAGAATAAGATTGAACTGGACGGGCACTGAGGCCCTAATCAGATCCATTGATTTTGATTCCAGTCATCTCTCCTCAGAGGCCTGGTTTCCAATACCAGCATATGGGAGAATCCTTAGGCACTCATCAAAACAATTCTCTTCTCTACATAGGAAACATACTCTTTAGAGCTCCATCAAAACCTCCGGTTATGAACATCCCTCAAGGCCCCGGATCAAGCACCCCATTCCAAGGTCTACATGGACACAAATGCACATTATGACCTATCCTCAACTCACCCATTTCAAAACACCCGCCTCGGTTGCTCCCCTAGATCCAGCAGATCGAACTTGCCTTGGCTCTATGAGACACCTGGAATGGGAGGCAGGCTGCCCAGGCATCCATCCTTAGAACCCTGCTCTGGATAACTTCCTTATGGGATGTCCTGGAGCCATCCAACATGTCTCGACTGTCCCACAGAAGGAATCATTGTGGTTTGGAGCATCTCTCAATTCCCATAGTGGGAAAACCTCCATGTCCTCGTGACACCCTCCCCTTCATGAATGGGCCGTCATGGACAGAAACTCCGACCTAAGAAAACGTCTGATCCTAGCTCTGTCTTCAGGTATACGGATCTCGAATCATCTCTGCAGAGGGTGCCTGCCGTCCCCTCACCCCGAAATCTAAGTCTGGCTTGTGTTCTCAGAATTTTTTCCTCACACTCCTGGCCCACAAGCCTTCCAGTTTGGGAATTTTGGAGTCACTATGTGGCACTGTGTCTTCCCTCCAGAAGAAAAACGTTGCCCTCTGGGGCTACCCAGTAACCTCAAATGAGTACCATCCTGCACGAAACTCGACTACACCCAAATGATGCAGTCTAGCCTGGGCACTAATTCCCTGTCTGCCACAGCCTGAGCCTGCACCTCCCAACCCACACTCAACAGCTGGCCGAACACTGAGCACATCAGACACACCATGGCCTTAGGGCTTCATCTCTTCTCAACCTCAGTTTTCAGGCTTAAGAACCTAGACCTTAAATCCAATCACAGTCCAGGAGTGAAAGTGTTGCAGAAATTAGAACTCCATCTTCCCCATTGCCAGAAAACTTGTGGTTCCCATACTGTGCAACGTTCAGTGTAGGAGAAACCAGCATGGTACATTAGGCCACCCCCTGACTTGAGGGGCTCCTTGGGCACAAAAACACATTGTGAAACTCAGTGTGAGACCTATCCTCAAGGAAGGCCTCTCAGTGTCTGGACCAAGAGCCCACATAAGGGGCTTGCCATGTTCTTAGGTCCCAATATTAACCAGAGGTCTGGTTGTCCAGTTGCCCCCACCCACGACTCTGCTCTGGAATCCCTCTTTTGGTGGTCCACCTGAGGTTAAAAAAAAATAATAATAAAAAAAAAATAAAAAAAAAAAAAACCAGAAAGGCCTCCTCCCTTCCCACAGAATGACCCCAATCTCTTGGGATCGGGTCAAATCCACAGAAAGGGAGCCTCATCGATGGCCCATGAGGACACCCCGACATTCCATGGCAATCGGTGACACATTTCCAGAAAAAAGAAAAAAAAGCATGAGCATGCACATCACATTCTCCCTTTGTTCATATCCCGAAGAGGTCTCCTCATGGTCTATAGATTGGGCCGGCCATAGCTACATCCCACAACCTAAGTGGAGTTTGTGTTTTCAGACTTTTGTCCAAATAGCCCTGGACCACACACGCTCCACACTTTGGTCCCTGGAGCCACACCTCAGGACTGTGCTTCCCTTTCAAGGGAATTCTTCCCATTCCATTGGCCACAACCTTGCAAATTAGGAAAAACCTCCAAAGTCACCGAGGCCATCCCAATAGTGTAGGCCGCCCATGACAAACAGGGGTGATCTCAAACAAGCTGAGCAACTACCTCCACTCAGACAACAGACGTCCCCAGAGAAGAATATTGACCGGACAGGCCCCTAGGCCCTAAACAGATCCATTGCTTTGGTTTCCAGGCATCTCTCCTCAGAGGCCTCGTTTCCAATACCAGCATATGGTGGTTTCCTGAGGCACCAATAAGAACAAATCTCGTCTCCCCATGGAAACTTGCTCATTGGAGCTTTGTCATAACCTCTGGTTAGGAGAATCCTTCAGGGCCCTGGTGCCACTGCCCCATACCAAGGTCTCCATGGACTCAAACCAACATTAAGACCATCCTCAGGAAAGTCCATTTCAACTCAGCCCCCTCTGTTGCTACCCCAAGCCAGCAGATCAAACGTTTCTTGTTGCTAGGAGACAATTGGAATGTGAGGCTGGCTGCCCAGGCATCCATACTTAGAACCCTGTTCTGGAAAAATACCTTATAAGACGTCCTGGAGCCATCCAACTAATCTTAATTGTCCCACAAAGGAATCCTTGCGGTTTGGAGCATCTCACAACTCCAATAGTGGGAAAACCCCCATGGCCTCATAATGCCCCCCCTTCCTGAAGGGGCCCACATGGACAGAAACTCAAACCTGAGCCAAAGTCTGAACCTCGACCTGACTTCAGACACATGAGATTTCAATTCAGCTCTGCAGAGTGTGCCTGCCATGTCCTTGCCCCGAAACCTAAGCCTAGCTTGTGTTCTCAGACTTCCGTCCTCACTCTCCTGGCCCACAAGCCCTCCAGTTTGGGAATTCCGAAGCCACAATGCAGCACTCTGCCTGCCCTCCAGAAGAAAAACTTTGCCCTCTGCTGCTAATAAGAAACCCCAAATGATTTTCTAATGCATGCCACTCGATTGTAAAGCAATTATACAGCCCACCCTGTATACTAATGCCCTGTCTGGCACAGCCTGAGACAAGACATCCCAAACGACACCCAGACAGCTGGCCCCAACCTGGACACATAGGACCCGCTATGGCTGTAGGTCGTCATCTCTTCCCAACCTCGGTTTTCAGGCTTCAGACCTAGACCTTATCTCCAATCACTGCCCAGGGGTGAACGTGATGCAGAAATTAGAATTCCTCCTTCCCCATGGTCAGAAACCTTGTGGATGGCATGTTGTCCAACGTTCAATGTGGGAAAACCTGCATTGTATGAAAGACCACGCCAGTGCTTGAGGGCCGCCTAGGGCACAGACATGCATTGTGACCTGCAGCGTGAGTCCCGTATTAAAGTAGCGCCTCTCAGTGGCTGGACCAAGATCCTGCATATGGGGCTTGTCATATCCATAGGCCCCCAGGCTTAACCAGAGGGCGAGTATTCCAGTTGTCAGTACCCACTGGTATGCTCTTGAATCCCTCTACTGGGGGATCACATGAAGCAGAAAACAGGACACTTCCCTTCCCACAGAATGACCCCAAACTCTTGGGGGCTGGACAAACTACCAGAGAGGGAGACTTCTACGACCCATGAGGCAACTCCTACATTAAACGGCCATTGTGGACAAAACATCCAGAGACAAAAGCCTGGGCGACTGCCTCCCTCTCACCCTTCTTTCATATCTAGAGGAGCTCCCCTCATGGACTGTAGATCGGGCCTGCCGTAACCTGAGCTGAGTTAGGGTTTTTGGATGTCTGTCTGCACAGCCATGGCCCACACAGCCTCCAGGCTGGGGTCTCTGGAGCCACACCACAGAACTGTGCCTGCTCTCTCCTAAGAAACTGCCCATTCCATTGGCCACAACTCTACAACATAGTAGAAACCTCAAGGTCCCCAAGGACATCCCACTACCGCAAGCCGCACTGGACAAATAGGGGCATTATGACACAAGCTGAGCAACTACTACCTCCATGCAGACACACAGACAGATATCCGCAGAGACAGAAGATTGAACCAGACAGGCCCCTAGGCCCTATTATGAACTCTTGCTTTGGTGTCCAGGTATCACTCCTCAGAGGCCTGGGTTCGAAGACCAGCATACGGGGCTTTCCTGAGGCACCAGACAGAAGACCTCTCATCTCCACATGGGAAGCTTCCTTGTTGGAGTTTTGTCAAGCCCTTAGGGTTGGAGAATGCTGCAGAATCCCTTAGCTACTGCCACATTCCAAGGTCTCCATGGCCACCAACCCACATTATGACTCATCCTCAGGAGAGTCCATTTAAACTCAGCCTTCTGGGTAGCTCACTCAAGAGCCCGCAGATTGAGCGTGCCTTGTCTCGACCAGGCAATGGGAAGGTGAGTTGGCGTTTCTCGGCATCCATGCTTAGGCCCCTGCTCTCGAGTGTTTCTGTATGGGGCATCCTGGAACCATCCAATAGTACTCGACTCTCCTGAAGAAGAAAACTTTGAAGTTTGGAGCAGCTCACAACTCCCAGCGTAGGGAAACCTCCCTGGCCTCATGACGCCCCCACCCCCTTCAGGAAGGGGCCGTCATGGACACAAACTCCAGCTTGAGGCAACATCTGATACTCGTCGTGACCTCACCTGCAGGAGATCTCGATTCAGCCTCTGCAGAGTGGGCCTGCCATGCTCTTGGCCCCAAAACTCGTGCTAGCTTGTGTTTTCAGACTTCTTCCTCACAATCCTGGCCACACCCCTCCAGTTTGGCAATTCTGGAGACACAATGCAGCACTCTGCCTGCCCTCCAGAAGAAAAATGTTGCCCTATAGGGCTAACCAGAAACGCCAAATGAGTAACAACTTGCATGCCACTCGACCATACCCCAATTATACAGTCTAGCCTTTGCACTAAAGCCCTGTCTGACACAGCCTGAGGGCAGACACCCAGACAGCTGGCCATACATAGAGCATATCACACCCACAATGGCTTTAGGCCATCATCTCTACCCAACCTCAGTTTTCACCTTCAGAACCTAGACCTTATCTCCACTCACTGTTCAGGAGTAAACGTGATGCAAGAATCAGAACTTCTCCTTCACCTTGGCAAGAAACCTAGTGGTTGGCATGTTTTCCAACGTTCAGTGTAGTTGAAACCAGTGTGGCCCATGAGGCCTCGCCCATGTTTATGGGCCACATTGGTCACAAACACACATTGTGTCCCTCAGCCTGATCCCAGGCTCAGGTAAGGCCTCTCAGTGGCTGGATGAAGAGACAGCATATTGTGCTTGCCATGCCCCTAGGCCCCAAATTTTACCCATAGTTCGGGTTCTCCCTTCACTTTTCCCCAGGGCTCTTCTTTGGAATTACTCTTTTGGAGGGACACCTGAGGTAACAAACCTGAAAGGAGTCCTCCCATTCCACAGATTGACGAAAAACAATTGGGATCGGGCCAAATCCACAGAGAGGAAAATTCGTCCATGGCCCATGAGGCCTCCCCGACATTCCACGGCCATCTCTGATACAAAATCCAGAGACAAAAGCCTGAGCAAGCGCCTCAGACTCGCTCTCTCTTCATATCCGGAAGAGTTCTTCTCATGGTTTATAGATCGGGCCTGCCATACCTACGTCCCCAAACCTAAGCTGAGTTTGTGTTTTCAGACTTCTGTCCTCAAAGTCCTGGGCCACACACCCTCCAGGCTGGTGCCCCTGGAGTCACACATTAGGACTGTGCCAACCCAATCCATGGGAATTCTGCCGATGCCATTGTCCAAAACAGTAAAATTTGGAGAACCCTCCAAATCCCTGAGGCCATCCCAATAGTGCAGGTCGCCCGGGACAAACAAGGGCAGTCTGATACCTGCTGAGCATCTACCTCCACTCATACCATAGATGGATGTCCCCTGAGAAGAAGATTGAACCAGACAGGACCCTAGGCCATAATCGGATACATTGCTTTGGATTACAGGCATGTCTCCTCAAAAGCCTGGATTCCAATACCAGCATAGAAGTTTTCCTGAGGCACCCATCAAAACAAATCTCGTCTCCACAAGGAACCTTGTGCATCTAGCTATGTCAAAAGCTTAGGAGAATACTTCAGGGTCCCGGTGCCACCGCCCCTTTTTAAGGCCCTCATGGACACAAACACACGTTAGGACCCATCCTCAGGAAAGTCCATTTCAAGTCAGCCACCCCGGTTGCTCCCGCAGAACCATCAGATCTAAACTGTCTTGTTGCTGGGAGACATTTGGAATGCGAGGCCGGCTTCCCAGGCATCCATCCTCGAACAGTGCCCTGGAGTCATTCCATATGGGATGTCCTGAAGCTGCCCAACAGGTCTCAATTGTCCCGCAGAAGGAATCCTTGATGGGGGCATCCCACAACTCCCAACGTGGGAAAAACTCCATGGCCTTGAGATTCCACTCCCTTCATGAAGGGTCCGTCATGCACAGAAACTCCAACCTGAGCCAACGTCTGATCCTCGCCCTGACTTCAGATGCATGAGATATTGGTTCAGATCTACAGTGGTACCTGCCGTGTCCTCGCCCTGAAACCCAAGTCTAGCTTGTGTTCTCAGACTTCCGTCCTCACACTCCTCTACACGAAGCCCTCAAGTTTAGCAATTCCGGACTGACAATGAAGCACACTGCCTGCCCTCTAGAAAACAAATTTTGCCTAATGATCTGCCCAGACAACTTATATGAGGATAAATCTACATGGCACTCGACTGTACCCAAATTATATAGTCTAACCTGGGCACTAATGCACTGTCTGACACAACCTGAGCTCGGAACTCCTGACCAACACCCAGACAGCTGACCGCACACTGAGCACATCAGAACCGCCATGGCCTTAGGTCATCATCTCTTCCCTACCTCAGTTTTTAGGCTTCAGTACCTAGACCTTATCTCCAATCACTGCCCAGGGGTGCCTGTGATGCAGAAATCAGAACTCTTCCTTACCCATGGCAAGAAACCTTGTGGTTGGCATGTTGTCCAACGTTTAGTGTAGGAGAAACCAGGATTCACCATGAGGCCCTGCCCATTCTTGTTTGCGAAGTGGGCATAAACACGCATTGTGACCCTCAGCGTGAGTCCTGTCCTCTAGTAAGTCCTCTCAGTGGCTCGACCATTAGATGTCATAATGGGCTTGACATGTCCCTAGGCCACAATTTTTAACCAGATTTCTGGTTGTCTGTTCGGCCCTCCCCAGGGCTCTACTCTGGAATCCCTCATTTGGTGGGACACCTGAGGTTAAAAAACAAAACATGGCAAATCAACAACAACAACAAAACGGACTTCTTCCATCCCACAGAATGACCCCAAACTCTTTGGACGGGGCCAAACCCCCAGAGTGTAAGACTCGTCCATTTCCCATGAAGTCTTCAGGGAATTACACGACCATGAGTGTCACGATATCCAGAGACAAAAACTTGAGCACGAGCCTCACACTCGCCCCTTATTCATATCCCGAAGAGTTCTCCTCATGGTCTGTAGATCAATCCTGCCATACCTATGACCTGAAACATAAGCCGCGTTTGTGTTTTCAGACGACTGTCCAAACAGCTCTGCCTACACACCCTACAGGCTCAGGCCCCTGGAGCCAAACCTGAGGACTGTACTTGCCCTCTCCAAGGGAATTGTATGTGCCCATTCCAATGGCCACAACCCTACTAATAGGATAAACCTGCAAACTCCCTGAGGCCATCCCAATAGTGGTGGCTTCCCAGGACAAACTCGGGCAATCTGAGCCCATCTGAGAACCTACATACACTCAGACGCATAGACTGATGTTCCCAGAGGTAAAAAGGTACGAACAGGCCCCTAGGCACTATTCGGATTCATTGTTGTGGTATCCAGTCATCTCTCCTCAGAGGCCTGGATTTCAATACCAGCATATGGCTGTTTCCTGACTCATCCGTCATAAAAAATCTCATCTACATATGGGAAACTTGCACGTTGGAGCTGTGTCAAAGCCTCTGTTTGAAAAAACCCTTCAGGACCCCAGTGCCACCGCTTCATTCCAAGGTCGCCATAGACACAAAAACATATTAGGATCCATCCACAGGAGAGTCCATTTCAACTCAGATCCAGATTGCTCGCCCAGATCCAGCAGATATAACCTGTCTTGTTGCTAGGACACAATTGGAATGCAAGGTGGGCTACCCAGGCATCCATCCTTAGAACCCTGCTCGGAATCGTTGGCCTGGAGCCAACCAACATGTCTCAATTGTCCTGCACAAGAATCTTTGCAGTTTGGAGCTTCTCACAACTAACATCGTGGGAAAACCCCTACGGCCTCTTGACCCCCCCGCCCCTTCATGAAGGGGCCATCAGGGACAGAATCACCAACCTGAGCGATCTTCTGATCCTCGCCCTGACTTCAGAAGCACGAGATCTCGATTCAGGTCTGTAGATTGTTCCTGCCTTGTCCTCACCCAGAAACCTAAGCCTAGCTTGTGTTCTCAGATTTCCGTCTTCAGACTACTGGCCCACAAGCCTCCAGTTTGCAAACCAGAACTATAATGCAGCACTCTTCCAGCCTTCAGGAAGAAAAACATTGCCCTGTGGGGCTACCCAGAAACTCCAAATGAGGATCAACCTGCACGCCATTCGACTGTACCCCAAATATATAGGCTGACCTGGGCACTATTGCCCTTTCTACACAGCCTGAGCCTGGACTTCCTGGCCCCACCCAGAAAGCTGGTCGAACACTGAGCACGCCGGACGAGCCATGTCCTTAGGTCGTCATCTCTTCCCAACCTCGATTCTCAAGTTTCAGAACCTAGACCTTATCTCCAATCACTGCCCAGGCTTGTAAGTGATGCAGAAATCACAACTCCTTCCCCGTGGCTAGAAACCATGTGGTTGGCATGTTTTCCAATGTTCAGTGTAGTTGAAACCAGTGTGGCCCATGAGGCCCAGCCCATGTTTATGGGCCACATTGGTCAGAAACACACATTGTGACCCTCAGCCTGATCCCAGTCCTCAGGTAAGGCCTCTCAGTGGCTGGATGAAGAGATAGCATATTGGGCTTGCCATGCCCCTAGGCCCCAAATTTTACCCATAGTTCGGGTTGTCCCTTCGCTTTTCCACAGGGCTCTTCTTTGGAATTCCTCTTTTGGCGGGACACCTAAGGTAACCAACCTGAAAGGAGACCTCCCATTCCACAGATTGACGAAAAAGAATTGGGATCGGGCCAATTCCACAGAGAGGAAGATTCGTCAATGGCCCATGAGGTTTCCCAGACAATCCACGGCCATCGCTGATACCGAATCTAGAGACAAAAGACTGAACAAGCACCTCAGACTCGCTCTTTCCTCATATCCTGAAGTGTTCTTCTCATGGTTTATAGATCGGGCCTGCCATACCTATGTCTCCAAACCTAAGCTGAGTTTATGTTTTCAGACTTCTGTCCTCAAAGTCCTGGGCCACACACCCTCCACGCTGCGGTCCCTGGAGCCACACATAAGGACTGTGCCTACCCAATCCATAGGAACTCTGCCCATTCCATTGTCCAAAACCGTAAAATTAGGAGAACCCTCCAAATCCCTGAGGCCATCCCAATAGTGCAGGTCGCCCGTGACAAACAAGCGCGGTCTGATAGCAGCTGAGCATCAACCTCCACTCATACCATAGATGGATGTCTGCAGAGAAGAAGATTGAACCAGACAGGACCCTGGCCATATCGGATCCATTGCTTTGGTTACAGGCATGTCTCCTCAAAAGCCTGGATTCCAATACCAGCATAGGGGTTTTCCTGAGGCAGCAATCAGAACAAATCTCGTCTCCACAAGGAAACATGTGCATCGAGCTATGTCAAAAGCTTAGGAGAATATTTCAGGGTCCTGGTGCCACGGCCCCATTCCAAGGCCCCATGGACACAAACACACATTAGGACCCATCCACAGGAAAGTCCATATCAAGTCAGCCACCCCGGTTGCTCCCGCAGAGCCATCAGATCTAAACTGGCTTGTTGCTAGGAGACAATTGGAATGCGAGGCTGGCTTCCCAGGCATCCTCCCTCTAATGGTGCTCTGGAGTCATTCCATATGGGATGTCCTGGAGCTGCCCAAAGGTCTCAATTGTCCCGCAGAAGGAATTCTTGAAGGGGGCAACCCACAACTCCCACGTGGGAAAAACTCCATGGACACGAGATTCCCGCTCCCTTCATGAAGGGGCCGTCAGGCACAGAAACTCCAACCTAAGCCAAAGTCTAATTCTCTCCCTGACTTGAAATGGATGAGATATTGGTTCAGATTCTCAGGGGGTACCTGCCGTGCCCTTGCCCTGAGCCCAAGTATAGCTTTTGTTCTCAGAATTCCGACCTCACTCTCCTGGCCTCAAAGCCCTCATGATTGGTAAATCCGGTCCCACAATGCAGCACATGGCCTGCTTTCTGGAAAAAAAATATTGCCTAAAGAGCTGCCAAGGCACCTTATATGAAGATAAACCTACACGGTACTCGACTTTGCCCGAATTATATAGTCTAACCTGGGCACTAATGCACTATCTGACACAACCTGAGCCCGGACTTCCTGAACAACACCCAGACAGCTGACCGCACACTGAGCACATCAGAACCGCCATGGCCTTAGGTCATCATCTCTTCCCTACCTCAGTTTTCAGGCCTCAGAAACTAGACTTTATCTCCAATCACTGCCCAGGGGTGAGTGTGATGCAGAAATCAGAACTTCTCCTTACACATGGCAAGAAACCTTGTGGTTGGCATGTTGTCCAACGTTCATTGTAGGAGAAACTAGCATTCACCCTGAGGCCCGCCTATTCTTGAGTGCGACGAGGGCATAAATATGCATTGTGACCCTCAGTGTGAGTCCTGTCCTCTAGTAATTCCTCTCAGAGCCTGGATCACTAGATTTCATAATGGGCTTGACATAGCCCTAGGCCCCAATTTTTAACCAGATTTCTGGTTGTCCAGTCACCCCTCCCCAGAGCTCTACTCTGGAATTCCTCATTTGGTGGGACAACGGAGGTTAAAAAATGAAACAAAACAAAGCAACAACAACAAAAAAAATGACTTCTTCCATCCCACAGAATGACCCCAACCTCTTTGGAAGGGGCCAAATCCCCAGAGAGTAAGAATCGTCCATTTCCCATGAAGTCACCCGGAAATTTCACGACCATGAGTGACATGATATGCAGAGACAAAAACATGAGCAATAGCCTCACACTCGCTTTTTTTTCATATACCGAAATGTTCTCCTCATGGTCTGTAGATCAGTCCTGCCCTACCTATGACCGAAACAGAAGTCGAGTTTGTGTTTTCAGACAACTGTCCAAACAGCCCTGGCTTACACACCCTATAGGCTCAGGCCCCTGAAGCCAAACCTGAGGACTGTTCTTGCCCTCGCAAGGGAATTGTGTGAGCCCATTCCAATGGCGACAACGCAACTAAAAGTATAAACCTTTAAATTCCCTGAGGCCATCCCATAGTGTTGGCTTCCAAGGACAAACACGGGCAATCTGAGTTCATCTGAGCACCTACCTGCACTCTGACCCATAGATAGATGTCGCCCGAGGTAAAAAGAAACCAACAGGCCCCTAGGCACTAATCGGATTCATTGCTTTGGTTTCCAGGCATCTCTCCTCAGAGGCCTGGATTTCAATACCAGAATATGGCTGTTTCTTGACTCACCCATCAGAACAAATCTCCTCTACACATGGGAAACTTGCATGGTGGAGCTGTGTCAAACCTCTGTTTAGGAGAAGCCTTCAGGGCCCTAGTGCCACCGCTTAATGCCACAGTCTCCATAGACACAAAAACATATTAGGACCCATCCACAGGAGAGTCCATTTAAACTCAGCGTCCTCGGTTGCTCCCCGAGATCCAACAGATCTAGCCTATCTTGTAGCTAGGAGAATATTGGAATGCGAGGTGGGCTACCCAGCCATCCATCCTTAGAACCCTGCTCAGAATCGTTGGCCTGGAGCCAACCAACTGGTCTCAATTGTCCCACAGTAGAATCTTTGCAGTTTGGAGCTTCTCACAACTCCCATGGTGGGAAAACCCCCACGGCCTCGTGATTCCCCCCCTTTATGAAGGGGCCATCAGGGACAGAAAGTCAAACCTGAGGCATCGTCTGATGCTCAACCTGACTTCAGGTGCACGAGATCTCGATTCAGGTCTGTAGATTGTGCCTGCCATGTCCTCACCATAAAACCTAAGCCTAGCTTGTGTTCTCAGAGTTCCATTCTCAGACTACCGGCCCACAAGCCCTCCAGTTTGGCAATCCGGAAGTACAATGCAGCACTCTGTGGGCCCTCCAAGAGAAACATTGCCCTCTGGGGCTACCTAGAAACCCCAAATGAAGATCAACCTGCACGCCATTTGGCTGTACACCAAATATATAGGCTGATCTGGGCATCATTGCCTTCTCTGACACAGCCTGAGCTGGACCTCCTGGCCCCACCCAGACAGCTGGCCGCACACTAGGCACATTGGAACCAACATGGCCTTAGTTCGTCATCTCTTCCCAACCTCGGTTTTCAGGCTTCAGTACCTAGACCTTATCTCTAATCACTGCCCAGGTTTGAAAATGTTGCAGAAATCAGAACTCGTTCCCTTGGCAAGAAACCTCGTGGTTGGCATGGTGTCCAACGTTCAGTGTAGTTGAAACCAGTGTGGCACATGAGACCCAGCCCATGCTTGAGGGCTACATTGGTCTCAAACACACATTGTGACCCTCAGCCTGAGCCCGGTCCTCAGGCAAGGCCTCTCAGTGGCTGCATGAAGAAACAGCATATTGGGATTGCCATGCCCCTAGACCCCAATTTTTAACCATAGTTCGGGTTGTCCCTTCACTCTTGCCCAGGGCTCTGCTTTGGAATTCCTCTTTTGGTGGGACACCTCAGGTAACAAACCTTAAAGGAGTCCTCCCATCCCACAGATTCACGAAAAAGAATTGGGATCGGACCAGATCCACAGAGAGGAAGATTCGTCCATGGCCCAGGAGGCCTCCCCGACATTCCTCGGCCATCGCTGATACAAAATCCAGAGACAAAAGCCTGAGCAAGCGCCTCAGACTCGCTCTTTCTTCATATCCTGAAGAGTTCTTCTCCTGGTTTGTAGGTTGGGCTTGCCATACCTACGTTCCCAAACCTAAGATGAGTTTGTGTTTTTTGTTTTCTGTCCTCAAATTCCTGGGCCACATACCCTCCAGACTGAGCCCCTGGAGCCACACAATAGTACTGTGCCTACCCAATCCATGGGAATTCTGCCCATGCCATTGTCTCAAACCGTTCAAATTAGGAGATCCCTCCATAGTCCCTGAGGCCATCCCAATGGTGTAGGTTGTCCCGGACAAACAAGGGCCGTCTGACACCAGCTGAGCATCAACCTCCACTCATACCATAGATGGATGTCCCCAGAGTAGAAGATTGAACCAGGCAGGACCCTAGGACATAATGGGATCCATAGCTTTGGTTTACAGGCATGTCTCCTCAAAAGCCTGGATTCCAATACCAGCATAGGGCTTCTCCTGAGGCACCCATCAGAACAAATCTCGTCTCCACAAGGAAACTTGTGCATGGGAGCTATGTCAAAGGCTTAGGAGAATACTTCAGGGTGCCGGTGCCACCGCCCCATTCCAAGTCCCTCAGGGACACAAACAAACATTAGGACCCATCCTCCG
This sequence comes from Mustela nivalis, assembly GCF_964662115.1. Taxonomy (NCBI): domain Eukaryota; kingdom Metazoa; phylum Chordata; class Mammalia; order Carnivora; family Mustelidae; genus Mustela; species Mustela nivalis. Next base: position 166,700 of record NW_028135751.1, on the reverse strand, counting down.
GAAAGTCCATTTCAACTCAGCCACCCCGGTAACACCTGCTGAGCCATCAGATCTATACTGTCTTGTTGCTAGAAGAAAATTGGAATGCGAGGCGGGCTTCCCAGGCATTCATCCTCGAATGGTGCTCTCGAGTCATTCCATATGTGATGTCCTGGAGCTGTCCAACAGGTCTCAATTGTCCCGCAGAAGGAATCTTTGAAGGGCCATCTCACAACTCCCAACGTGGGGAAACCTCCATGGACTAGAGATTCCACTCCCTTCATGAATGGGCCGTCATGTACAGAAACTCCAACCAGAGCCAATGTCTGATCCTCGCCCTGAATTCAGATGCATGAGATATTGGTTCAGATCTGCCGAGGTACCTGCCGTGCCCTCGACCTGAAACCCAAGTCTAGCTTGTGTTCTCAGACTTCCGTCCTCACACTCCTGGCCCAGAAGACCTCAAGTTTGGCAATTCCGAACCCACTGTGCAGCACTCTGCCTGCCCTCTAGAAAAAAAATATTGCCTCATGAGCTGCCCAGGCACATCATATGAGGATAAACCTACACGCCACTTGACTGTACGTAAATTATATACTCTAAGCTGTGCACTAATGCACGGTCTGACACACCTGAGCCCGGACCTCCTGACTAACACACAGACAGCTGACCACACACTGAGCACAACAGACCAGCCATGGCCCTCGGACATCATCTCTTCCATACCTCAGTTTTCAGGCTTCAGAACCTACCTTTTCTCCAATCACTGCCCAGGGGTGATGGTATGTAGAAATCAGAACTCCTCCTTACCCATGGCAAGAAACCTTGTGGTTGGCATGTTGTCCAACGTTCAGTGTAGGAGAAACCAGCATTCACCCTGAGGCCCAGCCCATTCTCAAGTGCGACGAGGGCATAAACACACCAAACTCTTTGGACGAGGCCAACCTTCTAAAGAGTAAGACTCGTCCATTTCCCATGAAGTCACCCGGGAATTTCACGACCATGAGTCACACGATATCCAGAGATAAACTTGAGCAAGAGCACCCACATTAGGACCCATCCTCAGGAGAGTCCATTTCAACTCAGCCCCCTCAGTTGCTCCCCCTGATCCAGCAGATCTAACCCGTCTTGTCGCTAGGAGATGATTGGAATGAGAGGCAGGCTTCCCAGACATCCATACTTAGAACCATTCTCAGAATTATGCTGTATGGGAAGTCCTGGAGCCAACCAACAGGTCTCAATAGTCCCGCAGAAGAATCTTTACTGTTTGGAGCATCTCACAACTCCCATCGTGGGCAAACCTCCATGGCCTCGTGATTTCGCCCCCTGTGCTTCATGAAGGGGCCATCAGGGACAGAAGCTCCAACCTGAGCGATCGTCTGATCCTCGCCCTGACTTCAGATGCAGGACATCTTGATTCATCTCTGCAGAGTGTGTCTGCCGTGCCCTTGCCCAGAAACGTAAGTCTAATTTGTGTTCTCAACTTCCATCCTCACATTCCTGGCCCACAAGCCCTCCAGTTTGGCAATTCCAGAACTACAAGGCAGCACTCTGCCTGCTTTCCGGAAGAAAAACATTGCCCTCTGGGTCTACCCAGATTCCCCAAATGAGGATCAACCTGCATGCCACTTGACTGGACCCCAATTATACAGGCTGCCCTGGGCACTACTGCCCTTTCTGGCACAGCCTGAGACTGAACCTCCTGGCTCGCACCCACCCAGCTAGCCACACACTGAGCACATCAGACCCGCCATGGCCTTAGGTCATCATCTCTTTCCAACCTCGGTTTTCAGGCTTCAGAACCTAAACCTTATCTCCAGTCACCACCCAGGGTTGAACATGATGCAGGAATCAGAACTCCTTCCCCATGGCAAGAAACCTTGTGGTTGGCCTGTTGTCCAACGTAAAATGTAGTTGAAACCAGTGTGGCCCATGAGGCCCTGCAGATGCTTGAGGACCAAGTCGTTCACAAACATGCATTCTGACCCTCAACGTGAGCCCAGTTCTCAAGTAAGGCCTCTCAGTGGCTGGACCAAAAGACAGCATATTGGGCTTGTCATGCCCCTAGGCCCCAATTTTTAACCAGATTTCTGGTTGTCCAGTCTCCCCTCCCCCGGGCTCGGCTTTGGAATCCCTCTTTTGGTGGGACACCTGAGGTAACAAAACTGAAAGGACTCCTCCCATCCCACAGTTTGACCCAAAACAATTGGAATCGGGCCAAATCCACAGAGCGGAAGACTCGTCCATGGCCCATGAGGCCTCCCGGACATTCCACGCCCATCGTTGACACAAAATCCAGAAACAAAAGCCTGAACAAGTGCCTCACAATCTCTCTTTCTTCATATCTGGAAGAATTCTCCTCACGGTCTGTAGATCGGGCCTGCCATACCTACGTCCCTAAACCTAAACTGAGTTTGTGTTTTAGACTTCTGTTTCCACAGTCCTGGTGCACACACCCTGCAGGCTGGGGCCCCTGGAGCCACATAAAAACTGTGCCTTCCCTCTCCACGGGAATTCTGCCCATTCCATTGTCCATAATCATAAAATTAGGAGAAACTTCCAAAGTCCCCAAGGCCTTCACAATAGTGTAGGCCGCCTGGGACAAACAAGGGCCATCTGACATCAGCTGAGCATCTAACTCCACTAATACCTTAGATGGATGTACACAGAGAAGAAGATTCAACCGGACAGGCCCCTAGGCTCTAAACGGAGCCATTGCTTTGGTTTCCAGTTATCTCTCTTCAGAGGCCTATATTCCAATAACAGTATATGGGGGTTTCCTGAGGCACCAATCAGAACAAATCTTGTCTCCACATGGGAAACTTGTCCTTTGGAGATGTCTCAAAACCTCCGGTTAGGAGAATCCTTCAGGGCCCATGCACCAACGCCCCATTCCAAGGTCTCCATGGACACAAACCCACATTAGCATCCATCCTCAGAAGAGTCCATTTCAACTCAGCCCCCTTGGTTGCTCTGACAGAGCCAGCATATCAAACCTGTCTATTTGCTAGGAGACAACTGCAATGTGAGGCGGGCTTCCCATGCATCCATCCTAAGATCCCTGCTCTGGTGTCATTCTGTATGGTATGTACTGGAGTGATACAAAAGGTCTCAATTGTTGATCAGAAGGAATCCTTGTTGTTTGGAGCATCTCACAACTCCCATCGTGGGTAAACCTCCATGGACTGGAGATGCTGTCCCCTTCATAAAGTGGCCAGAATGGACAGAAATTCAAACCTAAGCCAAGGTTTGAACCTCGCCCTGACTTCAGATTCATGATATCCCGATTCAGATCTGCAGAGGGTGCCTGCCGTGCCCTCGCCCAGAACCTACGCCTAACATGTGTTCTCAGACTTCCGTCCTCACACTCCCCGTCCACAAGGCATCCACTTTGGAAATTCCGGAGCAACAATGCAGCACTCTGCCTGTCCTCCAGAAGAAAAACATTGCCCTTGGGGCTACCCAGAAATGCCAAATAAAGATCAACCTGCACGGCACTCAGTTGTACCCCAATTATACAATCTACCCTGGGCACTAAGGCCCTGTCTGACACAGCCCAAGCTTGGACCTCCCGCCCAACACCCAGACAGCTGGCTCCACGCTGAGCATATCGGACCCGACATGGCCTTAGGTCGTCATCTCTTCCCAACCTCGGTTTTCAGACTTCACAACCTGGACCTTATGTCCAATCACTACCCAGGGGTGAATGATATGCAGAAATCAGAATTAATACTTCCCCATGCCAAGAACTCATGTGGTTGACATGTTGACTATCATTCAGTGTAGGAGAAACAAGCATGCACCATGAGTCCCCACCCATGCTTGAGTACCACGAGGGCATAAACACGCATTGTGACCCTCAGCATGAGTTCTGTCCTCAATGAAGGCCTCTCAGTGGCTGGACCATTAGAAGGCATATTGGGCTTGCCATGCCCCTAGGCCCGTAATTTTAGTTAGATTTCTTGTTGTCCAGGGCTCTGCTCTGGAATCCCTCTTTTGGTGGGACACCTTAGTTAACAAAACTGAATCCCACAGATTAACCCAAAACAATTGGGATCTGGCCAAATCCACAGAGAGAAACACTCTTCCATGGCCCATGAGGACTCCTTGACATTCCATGGCCATCATTGACACAAAATCCAGGGGCAAAAGCCTGACAAGTGTCACACTTTCACCCTTTATTCAGATCCCAAAAAGTTCTCCTCATAGTCTGTAAATCGGGCCTGCCATACCTACGTCCCCAAACCTAAGCTGAGTTTGTGTTTTAAGACATCTGTCCCCACAGTCCTTGCCCACACACCCTCAAGGCTGGGCCCTTGGAGGCACACATCAGGTCTGTGCCTGCCCACTCCACAGGAATTCTGCCCATTCCATTGTCCATAATCATACAATTTAGGAGAAACCTCCAAAGTCCCCGAGGCCATCCCTATAGTGTAGGCCGCCCGGACAAACAGGAGCGGTCTGACACCAGCTGAGCAACTACCTCCATTTCATAAAATAGACAGATGTCGACAGAGAAGAAGATTGAACCAGAGAGGCTCCTAGGACCTAATTGGATGCATTGCTGTGGTTTCTATGTATCTCTCCTCAGAGGCCTGGTTCTAATACCAGCATATGTGGGTTTCCTGAGGCACCAATTAGAACAAATCTTGTCTCCACATGGAAAACTTGCTCTTTCGAGTTGTTTCAAAATCTCCGGTTAGAATCCTTTAGAGCCCTGGGGCCACCACACCATTCCAACGTCCTCATGGACACAAACACACATTAAGACCCATCTTCAGGAGAGTCCATTTCAACTCAGCTCCCACGATTGCTCCTGCATAGCCATCAGATCGTACCTGTCTTGTGGCAGGGAGACAATTGGTGTAAGAGGATGCTCAGGCATCCATCCTTAGAACCCGGCTCTGGAGTCATTCCATATGGGATGTCCTGGAGCCATCCAACAGTTCTCAATTTTCCCGCAGAAGGAATCCTTGCAGTTTGGAGCATCCCACAACTCCCAACGTGGGAAAACCGCCATGGCCTCGAGATTCCACCCCTTTGATGAAGGGGCCATCATGGACAGAAACTCCAACCTGCGCCTAAGTCTGATCCTCGCCCTGACTTCAGATGAATGAGATTTTGATTCGGATCTGCAGAGGGTGCCTGCCGTGCCCTTGCCCTGAAACTTAAGTCTAGCTTATGATCTCAGACTTACGTCCTCACACTCCTGGTCACGACGCCCTTAAGTTTGGCAATTCTGGACCCACAATGCTGCACTCTGCCTGCCCCAGTGAGCTTCCCTGACACAATAAATGAGGATGAACCTACATGGAACTCAACTGTACCCAAATTATACAGTCTAACCTGGGCACTAATGCACTGTCTGACACAGCCTGAATCCATACCTCCTGAACAACACCCAGAAAGCTGACTGCACACTGAGCACATCGAACCCTCCATGACCTTAGGTTATCATCTCATCCCAACCTCGATTTTCTGGATTCAGAACTTAGATCTTATCTCCAGTCACTGCCCAGGGGTGAACATGATGCAGAAATCAGAATTCCTCCTTCCCCATGGAAAGAAACCTTGTGGTTCGTATGTTGTCCAAAGTTCAGTGTAGGAGAATCAAGCATGGCCCATGAGTCCCCGCCCATGCTTGATGCCTACATTGGGCACAAACATGCATTGTGACCCTCAGTGTGAGCACTGTACTCAAGTAAGACCTCTCAGTGGCTGGACCAAGGTACCCCATATGGGGATTGCCATGCCCTTAGGCCCCCAATCTTATACAGAGTTCGGGTTGTCCAGTCGCCCCTTCCCAGGGTTCTGCTCTGGAATCCCTCTTTAGTGGCACACCTGAGGTAAAAAAAAAAAAAAAAAAAAAAAAAAAAAAAAAAAAAAACCAGAATGGACTCCTCCCATCCCACGGAATGACCCCAAAATATTGGGATCATCCAAATCCCCATAGAGGAAGTCTCACCCATGGTCCATGAGGACGCCCCTACATTCCACGGCCATCAGTGACACAAAATCCAGAGTCAAAAGCCTGAGCAAGTGCCTCACACTCACTCTTTGTTCATATCCTGAAGAGTTCTGCTCAAGGTCTGTAGATCGGGCCTCCCATACCTATGTCCCCAAACCTAAGACGAGTTTCTGTTTCAGACTTCTGTCCCCACAGCTCTGACCCACACACCCTCCATGCTTGAGCCCCTAGAGCCACACCTCAGGATTGTGCCTTCCCTCCCCAAAGGAATTCTGCCCATTTCATTGGCCACAAACTTGCAAATTAGGAGAAACCTCCAAAGTCTAAGTGGCCATCCCAATAGTGTAGACTGCCCAGGACAAATAGGGGCAATCTGACACCAGCTGAGGAACTACCTCCACTCAATCCCATAGACAGATGAACCGAGAGAAGAAGATTAAACCAGACAGGCCCCAGGCCCTAATCAGATCCATTGCCTTGGTTTCCAGGCATCTCTCCTCAGAGTTCTGGTTTCCAATACCAGCATATTGGGGGTTACTGAAGCACCAATGAGAACAAATCTTGTTTCCCCATGGGAAAAATGCTTCTTGGAGCTGTGTCAAAACCTCTGGTTAGGAGCATCCTTCAGAGCCCTGGTGCCACTGCCCCATTCCAAGGTCTCCATGGACACAATCCCACATTATGACCGATCGTCAGGAGAATGCATTTCAACTCAGCCCCCTCAGCTGCTACATCATAGGCAGCAATCAAACGTGCCGTTTCGCTAGGAGACAATTGGAATGCAAGGCCGGATGCCCAGGCATCCATCCTTAGAACCCTGCTCTGCAATTGTTCCATATGGGATGCCCTGGAGCCATCCAACAGGTTTCAACTAACCCGCAGAAAATCCTTGTGGTTTGGAGCATCTCACTACTGCCATCATGGGAAAACACCAATGGCGGTGTGATGACCCCTCTTCATGAAGGGGCCATCATGGACAGAAACTCCAACCTGAGCCAACATATGAACCTCGCCCTGACCTCAGATGCATGAAATCTCAATTCAGCTCTGCAGAGTGTGCCTGCCATGTCCTCGCCCTGAAACCAAAGCAAAGCTTCAGTTCTCAGACTTACATCCTTGCATTCGTGGCCCCAAGGACTCCAGTTTGGCAGTTCCGGAGCCAGAATGCAGCACTCTGCCTGCCCTCCAGAAGAAAGACTTTGCCCTATGGGGCTACTGAGAAACCCCAAATAATTATCTTCTGCATGCCACTCAACTGTACCCCAATTATACAGCGTATCTGGGCACGAATGCCCTGTCTGGCACAGCCTGAGTGCAGACCTCCTGAACGACACCTAGAAAGCTGACCCCAAACTGAACACATCGGACCCGCCATGGCCTTAGGTCGTCATCTCTTCCAAACCTCGGTTTTCAGGCTTCAGAACCTAGACCTTATCTCCAATTAGTGCCCAGAGGTGAACGTGATGCAGAAATCAAAACTCCTCCTTCCCCATGGCAAGAAACCCTGAGGTTGGCATGTCCAAGGTTCAGTGTAGGAGAATCCTGCAAGCTCAATGAAGTCCCGCCCAATATTGAGGACCACCTTGGGCACAAACACACATTGTGACCCTCAGCATGAGTCCACTATTCAAGTAACGTCTCTCAGTGGCTGGACCAAGAATCTGCATATGGGCTTGCCATGCCCATAGGACCCCAGGCCTAACCAGAGGGTGGGTATTCCAGTTGTATGTACCCAGTGCTCTGCTTTAGAATCCCTCTATTGTGGGAACACATGAGGCAGAAAACAGGACTCCTCCCTTCCCACAAAATGACCCCAATCTCTTGGGAGCCGGACAAATCACCAGAGAGTGAGACTTCCATGGCCCATGAGACCATGCTTACATTAAATGACCATCATGAATACAACATCCAGAGACATAAGCTTGAACGACCGCCTCTCACTCGCCTTACTTTCTAATCACAATGAGCTCCCCTCACGGACTGTAGATCACTCCTGCCATAACCTCAGCCCCAAACCTCAGCCGAGTTTGTGTTTTTGGATGTCTGTCCCCACAGCCCTGGCCCACACAGCCGCCAGGCTGGGGCCTCTGGAGCCACACCACAGGACTGTCCTGCTCTCTCCAAGGAGACTATGCCCATTCCATTGCCCATAACCCCACAGAATAGGAGAAACCTCAAGGCCCCCGAGGACATCCCACTACTATAAGCCTATCTGGACAAAGGCATCCTGACACTAGCTGAGCAACTACCTCCATGCAGAAACACAGACACATGTCGGCAGAGACAGTAGATTGAACCAGACAGGCCCCTGGGCCCTAATCTGAACTCTTGCTTTGGTTTCCAGGTGTCACTCCTCAGAGGCCTGGGTTTGAAGACCAGCATCTGGGGCTTTCCTGAGACACCAAACAGAACAACTATCGTCTCCACATGGGAAGCTTCATTGTTGGAGCTGTGTCAAACCCTTCGGTTTGGAGAAACCTGCAGAGTCCCTGAGCCACCGCCACATTCCAAGGTCTCCATGGCCACCAACCCACAGTATGACTCATCCTCAGGAGAGTCCATTTCAACTCAGCCCTCTGAGAAACCCGCCCAAGAGCCTGCAGATTGAGCCTGCCTTGCCCCAAGCAGCCAGTGGGAATGTGAGGTGGCATTTGCAGACATTCATGCTTAGACCCCTTCTCTCGAGTCTTTCTGTAGGGGTCATCCTAGAACCATCTCATAGTACTCGACTGTCCTACAGAGGAAACCTTGATGTTTGGGGCAGCTCATAACTCCCAGCGTTGGGAAACCTCCCTGGCCTCATGACGCCCCCACCCCCTTCAGGAAGGGGCCATAATGGACACAAACTCCAACCTGAGGCAACGTCTGATACTCGCCCTGACCTCAGATGCAGGAGATCTTGATTCAGTCTCTGCAGAGTGGGCCTGCCATGCCCCAAACCTAACGCTAGCTTGTGTTTTCAGACTTCCCTCTTCACACTCCTGGCAAACAAGCCCTCCAGACTGGGAATTCCAGAACCACAACACAGTTTTCTGCCTGCCCACCAGAAGAAAAACGTTGCCCTATGGGGCTCTCCAGAAACCACAAATGAGAACCAATCTGCTCTGGCCTCGACCGCACCCTAACTGGAAAAGCTACCCTGGTCAGTATTGCTCTGTCTGACACAGCCTGACGTCCCAACAGACAAGGAAACAGCTGGCTGCACACTAAGCACATCAGACAGGCCATGGCCTTATGCTGTCATCTCTTCCCAACCTGGGTTTTCAGACATCTGACCCTAGATATTATATCAAATCCTGGCAAACGTGGGTAACTGAAGCACAAATCAGATCTTCTCCTTCCCCATGGCTGGAAAGCTTGCTGTTGGCATGGAGTCATACCTTCAGTGTAGGAGAAACCTTCATGGCCCCTGAGGCCAAGTCTAAACTTGAGTGCCTCCTTGGGTACAAACTCGCATTGGGACCATCAGCCTGGGCCCCATGTCGAAGTAAGGTCTCTCAGGGCCTGGACTAAGAGCCCGCATATGGGGCTTGCCAAGCCCCTATGATCCCAATCTTCACAAGAGCTCGAGTATTCCATTTGCTCGAACCCAGGACTGTGATCTGGAGTCCCTCTCCTGGAAGAACACCTGAGCCAGACAGCAGGACTCCACCCTTCCCACAAAATGTCCCCAAAATCTTAAGAGCTGGACCAACTCCTCAGAGAGGGTGACTCTTCCATAGCCCCTGAGGTCACCCCTACATTCCACGGCTATGGGAGACAAAACATCCAAAGACAAAAGCTTGCGTGACTGCCTCCCATTTGCCCTTCTTTCATAAGCTGAGGATCTCCTCTCACGGTCTGTGGGTCCATCCTGCAATGCTCTCGGCTCCGCACCCAAGCCGAGTTTGTGTTTTCATACTTCTGTGCCCACAGCCCGGACCCACACACCCTCCAGGCTAGGGCCTATGGAGACAAACTGAAGGACTGTGCCAGTCCTCTCCAAGAAAACTGTACCCAATCCATTGGCCACAACCCTAGAGATTAGGAGAATCCAATAAGGTCTCCAAGGCCATGCCTCGGCCATGGACTAAGAGGGGCACTCTGACACCAGCTGAGCAACTATCTCCACTTAGATACTCAGACAGTGTCCCCAGAGACAGAAGATTGAAACGGACAGGCATCTAGGCTCTAATCTGAACCCTAGCTTTGGTTTCCAGGTGTCTCTACTCAGAGAACTGGTTTGAAGACCAGTATCTGGGGCTTTTCTGAGGCACCAAAGAGAACCTGTCTCATCTCCACATAGGGATCTCTTTTTAATTGGAGCAATATTACACCCTTCGGTTAGGCGAATACTTCATGGCCCCTGAGCTGCCAACATATTCCAAGGTCTCCATGCACACAAACCCACATTATGACCCATCCGCAGGAGAGTCCATTTCAATTCAGCACCCTAGTTAGCTCGCCCCAGAGCCAGTAGTTCAAACATGTCTTGTCACAAAGAGCCAATGGGAATGTGAGGTATGCTGTACAGGCATCCATCCTTCGAATCCTGCTCTCCAGTCTTTCCGTATGGGACATCCTGGAGCCATTCAACAGGACTCGACTGTCCAGCAGATGGAAAGCTTGTGGTATGGGTCAACGCACAAACTAGAGTTTGTGCTGGTGTCTAAGGTGCTGTGCAGGATTCTCCAATCTTGAGGGTTTGGCACAGGTCGAAGGGCATGGTTTCCTACTGGGGACAGGAGATATTCTATTGTGTGGCTCAGGGACCACATGTTGTATCCTAAGTTGGTATTTCAGAACAGGACCCTGAGGACAGATGCCTGAAAACCTAATCTAGTGTTCCAATGACGTCCTAGGAGCATGTCAGGTACAATCTTCTGACCCAGGAACATTGAAATGGCTGTCTGCTTGGATGTAGGTGATCAGGGCGTTTCAGACTGGCATTTGTGTCCAGTGCTGCCGACAATATTGGGTCGGGCTCAGGGCTCTTGCGTGTTTCTCCTAAACTGGAAGGTTTGGGCAGGTTTGACGGGCACAGTTTCCTTGGGGATGGCAGGCCTAGTCATGTGTTGTGGATCCAGAGACCCTGTCCTGGAGGGCATATGAGCCATGGTTTTGGGAGAGAAGTCTGCAAACACAAATGTGGGTTATGGTTAGTGGAAAGGTGATCACAGGCCCAATGAGTAGACCTGGAGTGCAGCTTGTCAGGAGTTGTAATTAGGGTGACTGGAAGGCAGTAGCACAGGCTATTCTCTCTATATTGTGTGTCCAGGATGGCCTCGGAATGCAGGTATAGTCTCATGGGTCCATGGGAAACTTTTCCTCTCTATGGATCTGTGCAGCTCATAGTTTGGTGGCTTTTTTGGGGAAGGGAAGAGTGTTGTTTTCCATCTTATGGGTGCCCCAAAACAGGGATTCCAGATACAGGCTCTTTTTCTGGGCATCTGGGACTTCCCACCAAGGGTTAGGATTTGCACCTAGGGGTGTATGAGGCCTGCAATGCGGGATCATGATGGTGCAACTGAGAGGGATTGTTTGAAAGCTTGCCCAGGCTGAGTCTCACAATGCCTGTTTGCTCCCATGGCGGCCCTCAGGAGTGGGAGTGGTCTCATTGGTCATATATCTGGCTCCCTCTTAGAGAGTTGGACACCCAACCCAACAGCCAAATGTCCTGCCATGAGGAAGGAGGAGTTCTCTTCCGTCAGGTTCCTCTGTGCTTCAGGTTGCCCCATTGTCAGGGTTTCCAGCAAGGTCTCGAGATAGGTGCCTGAATACCAAGGATGGGTGGAGATGACGTACTTGGGCCATAGCAATCCCAAATGCTAGATATGAGGCCTAAAACTCGGTCGGGGCTCAGGCTCTGTCAGACACAGAGCTAGTGGCCATTGCAGCCTTTATATCAGAGTAGATTCGAGGGCGGAGCAGATTGATCCTCATGTGGAGATTCTTGGGAAGATTCCCAGGCATTTGTTCATTCAATAGGGAAGGCAGAATGCTGTGTTGTGGCTCCAGATTTCCCAATCACGAGAGCTTGGGGACCAGTCAGTTTTGGGTGGAATTGTAAACAAAAGCTATGGTTCAATTCAGTGCCATCAGAAGGCAGTTCCAATTTGTAGCAGTTTACTCGAGACATCCAGCACTGGAATAAGGGTGGATGTCAGATGCTTGCTCACACTAGAGTTTTTGTCTATGATAACCGACAAGTGGAGGGGTGGTATAAAGAGGCCATAGAGGAGTTCACATGCTGAGGCCGGTGAACTGCTGCAAAAAGTAACATTTCTTTGTACAGAGTAGGTGAAGTCTGGTTTGTTTACTCTAGGTTTCCCCATGTGGAAAGTTTGTGAAGAAGAGCTCTCCGGCATGGATGCCAGGAAAGCACACCTCCATTGACAATTGCAGCTGAGGAACATGGCAGATTCGTTCTGGTGGCTCTGGGACAAAGTGCCAAGGCCTTGAGTTGACATGGGATCTCTTGCAGATGGGTCACAATGCTTGTTTGTTACCAGGGAGAACTTAGAATGTGCTGGTTGCTAAGGTGCCATGCAGGATTCTCCTACCCTGAGGGTTTGGCACAGGTCGAAGAGCATGGTATTCTTCTGGGGACAGGGGATGTTCTGTCGTGTGGCTCAGAGACCACATGATGTGTCATAGATTGGTATTTCAGAACAGGCTCCTGAGGACAGATGCCTGAAAACCTAATGGGGTTCCATTGAGAGCCTGCTGGCATTTTAGGTTCAATCGTCTATCTCACGATCATTGACTTGGCTATTTCCCTGGATGTAGGTGATAAGGGTGTTTCAGACTGCGCATTTCCATCCCGAGTGGCCGGCAATATTGGTGTGGGCTCAGGGGCCACACAGGTTTCTCCTAATCTGGAAGGTTTGGGCAAATCTGATATGCACAGTGTCCTTGGGGTTGGCAGCCAGAGTTCTGTGGTGTGGCTCCAGAGATCACATTCTGGTGGGCATGTGAGCCATGGTTTTGGGAGAGAAGTCTGCAAACACAAATACAAATTAGGGTGAGTGGCGAGGTGATCACAGGCCCAATGGGTAGACCTGGAGTGAAGCTCCTCATGAACTATAATTAGGGAGACTGGAAGGCAGTAGCACAGGCTTTTCTCTCTGGATTGTGTGTCCAGGATGGCCTTGGAATGCAGGTGTGGTCTCATGGGTCCATGGGAGTCTTTTCCTCTCTATGGATCCTGGTGGCTCTCCATAGTTTGGTGGCTTTTTCGGGGAAGGGGAGAGTGATGTTTTCCACCTTATGGGTGCCCCAAAACAGGGATTCCAGAGACGGGCTCTGGTTCATGGCATCTGGGACATCACAACAAGTGCTAGGATTTGGGCTTAGGGGCATATTAGGCCTGCAATGCGGGTTCATGGTGGTGCAACAGAGAAGGATTGTTTGAAAGCATGCTCAGGCTGAGGGTCACAAGGCCTGTTTGCCTCCAGGGCATCCCTGAGGAGTTTGTGTGGTCTCACTGGACTTGTAAATGACTCCCCCTTTCAGGGTTGAACACCCATTCTAACAGCCAAGTTTCCTGATATGAAGAAGGAGGAGTTCTCTATTGTGCTTCAGGATGCCCCATTATCAGGGATTCCAGCAAAGGTCTGGGGACAGGTGCCTGAATACCAAGGATGGGTAGAGATGAAATACTTGAGCCATGGCATTCCCAAATACTAGATGTGGGGCTCAAACTCTGGTGACTGACACTAGGTCTGGGCTCAGGCTCTGTCAGACACAGCACTAGTGGCCAGGGCAACCTATAAATCAGGGTCCCTCCGATATAGGGCCGAGCAGATTGATCCTCATGTGGGGTTTCTGGCCAGACTCACCAGGCACTTGTTTCTATCGGGAAGGCAGAATGCTGTGTTGTGTCTCCATAATTCGCTATCAAGAAGGCTTGGGGACCAGTCGGGTGAGGAAGGAATTGTAAACACAAGCTACAGTTCAATTCACTGCCAAGCGGAAGGCAGTTCCTGTGTCCAGCAGCTTATTCGACATATCCAGCACCTTAGTAAGGGAGGACGTCGGATATTTGCTCACACTGGAGTTTGTGTCTATGATGACTGACAAATGGAGGGGTGGCGTCAAGAAGCCATGGAGGGATTTTCACGTTGAGACTCATGAGCTGCTCCAAATAGCAAGGTTTCATTCTACTGGACAGGTGGAGTGTGGTTTATTTGCTCCAGGGTCCCCCATGTGGAAAGTTTGGGTAGCAGAGCTCTACCGCATGGATGCCTGGAATGTTCAACTTCATTGACCATTGCAACTGAAGAACATGGCAGCTTTATTCTGGTGTCTCTGTAGCAAAGTACCAAGTCCTTGATTTGACATGGAATCTCTTGCAGATGGGCCACACAGCTGGTTTGTTACCAGGTAGATCTTAGAATGTGCTGGTGGCTTAGTAGTTGTGCAGGAATCTACTACTCTGGGATTTTGCACAGATTGTAGGGCACGGTTTCCTTCTGGGGACAGGAGATGTTCTGTTGTGTGGCCCAGCCACCACATGTTGTATCATAAGTTCGCATTCAAGAACAGGCCTCTGAGGACACATGTCTGAAAACCGAATCAATGGTTCCAATGACGTCCTAGGGGCATGTTAGGTTCATTATTCTGACTCAGGACCATTGACTTGGCTGTTTTCCTGGATGTAGGAGATCAGGGTATTTCAGACTGTGCATTTGTGTTCAGAGCGGCCGCCGAAATTGGGGTAGGCCCAGAGGCCTTGTAGGTTTCTCCTAATCTAGACAGTTTGGGCAACTGTGATGGAAACAGTTTCCTTGTGGATGGCAGGGACAGTCCTGCAGTGTGGATCCAGAGACCCCATCCTGGAGGGCATGTGTGCCATGGTTTTGGTAGATAAGTCTGCAAACACAAATTCGAATTAGGGTGAGTGGCGAGGTGATCACAGGCCCAATGCATATACCTTGAGAGCAGCTCATCTGGAACTGTAATTAGGGTGAATGGAAGGCAGTAGCACAGGCTTTTCTCTCCGGATTGTGTGTCCAGGATGGCCTCGGAATGCAGGTGTGTTCTCATGGGTCCATGGGAGACATTGCCTCTCTATGGATCCTGGTGGCTCCTCATAATTTGGTGACATTTTTGGGGAAGGGATGAATGCTGTTTTCCATCTGAAGGGTGCACCAAAACAAAAATTCCAGAGATGGTCTCTGGGTCTGGGCACCTCGAAAATCCCACCAAGTTTTATGATTTGAACCTACAGGCATACCAGGCCTGAAATGAGGGATCATTGTGGTGAATCTGAGAGGGATTTTTTGAAAGCATGCTCAGGGTGAGGGTCACAATGCCTGTTTGTGCCAAGGGTAGTCCTCAGGAGTGTGTGTGGTGTCATTGATGTTGTAACTGGCTCCCCCTTTGAGGGTAGAACACCCATCCCAAAAGCCAGGTTTATTGCCATGGGGAAAGAAGAGTTCTCTATTGTGCTTCAAGTTCCCTAATTGGCAGGGATCCCTGCCAAGGTCTGGGGACAAGTGCCTGGATATCAAGGATGGGTAGAGATGACATACTTGGGCCATGGCAATCCCAAATGCTAGATATGGGGCCTGCTCTTTAGTGGCTGAAACTAAGTCGAGCTCAGGCTCTGTCAGACACGGCACTAGTGGCCATGGCAGCCTATAAATCGGTGTTGACTCGAGGGCCGACCTGATTGATCCTCATGTGGGTTTTCAGGGCAGACTCACCAGGCATTTCTTCATTCGATGGGGAAGGCAGAATGCTGCGTTGTGGCCCCAGATTT
The DNA here is from genome assembly GCF_964662115.1 of Mustela nivalis. Lineage (NCBI taxonomy): Eukaryota > Metazoa > Chordata > Mammalia > Carnivora > Mustelidae > Mustela > Mustela nivalis. The sequence goes on along the minus strand of NW_028135751.1, from coordinate 151,008 downwards.
CCTTATCAAGAGGGCTTAGGGACCAGTCAGGTGAGGATGGAATTGTAAACACAAGCTATGGTTCAATTCAGTGCCAAGTGGAAGGCAGTTCCAATGTGCAGTGGTTTATTCAAGACATCCAGCACTGGGATAAGGGTGCATGTCAGATGTTTGCTTAGACTGGAGTTTGTGTCTATGATGACCGACCAATGGAGTGGTGGCATCAAGAGGCCATGGAGCAGTTTACACGCTGAGGCCTGTGAGTTGATCCAAACATAAGGTTTCCTTCTACTGGACAGGGGAGGTCTGGTTTGTTTACACCAGGTTCCCGCATGTGCAAAGTTTGGGTAGCATAGTACTCGCACGTGGATACTGGAAAGCACACCTACATTAACCTTTGCACCTAAGGAACATTTCAGGTTCTTTCTGGTTGCTCTAGGGCAAAGTACCAAGGCCTGGATTCTAATGAAGTTGGGTCACAATGCAGTTTTGTTACCACGGAAATCTTACTATGTGCTGGTGGCTAAGGGGCCATGTATGATTAGTCTATCCTGATGGATTGACACCGGTCGAAGAACACGGTTTCTTTCTGGGTATCGGAGATGTTCTGTTGTGGGGCTCACGGACCAAATGTTGTATCATAAGTCGGTATTCCAGAACAGGCCTCTGAGGACAGATGCCTAAAAACTTCATCTAGGGTTCCAATGAAGTCCAAGGGGAATTTCAGGTTGAATCATCAGACTCAGGACCATTGACTTCAGTGTCTGCCTATATGTAGGCAACCAGGGTGTTTCTGACTGTGCCTTTGTGTACAGAGTGGCCTCCAATATTGGGGTGGGCTCTGGGGCCTTGCAGCTTTCTCCTAATCTTGAAGGTTTAGGCAAATTTGTGGGCACGGTTTCCTTGGGGGTGGCAGGCACAGTCCTGTGGTGTGGCTCCAGAGACTCCATCGTGGAGGGCATGTAAGCCATGGTTTTGGGAGAGAAGTCTGCAATCACAAACTCGGATTAGGTTGATTTGCGAGGTGATCGTAGGCCCAATGCATAGACCTGGAGGGCAGATCGTCAGGAACTGTAAATCACGTACCTCGAAGGCACTAGCACTGGCTTTTGTATCTGGATTGTGTGTCCATGATAGCCTTGGAATGCAGGTGTGTTCTAATGTTTCCATGAGAGTATTTTCCTCTCTACGGATCCTGGAAGCTCCCAATAGTATGGTGGCTTTCTCGTTTGAATGGAAGAGTGCTGTTTTCAATCTTAGATGTTCCCCAAAAAGGGATTCCAGAGAAGGGCTGTGAGTCTGGGTGCTTGGAAAATCCCACCAGGATTAGGATTTGGGCCTAGGGGAGTACCAGTCCTACAATGTGTGACTTGGAGGTACAACTGAGAGCGTTTGTTTGAAAGCATGCTAGTCTGAGTGTCACAATGCCTGATGTGATTAGGGCAGCCCTTATGAGTGGGAGTTGTCTCCTTGGCCATGCAGCTGGCTACCACTTTAATGTAGGACACCCATCCCAACTACCAGGATTCCTGCCATGGAAAAGGAAGAATTCTCTATTGTGCCTCAGGTTCCCCCATTAGCAGGTATTCTAGCAAATGTCTGGGGACAGATGCCTGAATACCAAGGATGGGTAGAGATGAGGGACCTGAGACATGGCCAGTCTCACATGCCTGACTCTCTGAGTAGCTGACATGAATTGAGCACTCAGGCTCTGTCAGAAACAGAACTAGTGGTCAGGGCTGAGTATGAATCAGGGATCCCTCAAGGGCTGAGCAGATTGATCCTCATGCAGAGTTTCTGGGCAGAATCACCATGCCCTTCTTCTTTCTAAGGAGAAGGCAAAAAGCTGCGTTGTGGCCCCAGAATTCCCTATCAAGCGGGCTTGGGGACCAGTAGGGTGAGGATGGAATTGTAAACTCAAGCTAAGGTTCAATTCAGTGCCAAGCAAAAGGCAGTTCCATTGTGCAGTGTCTGATTCCAGATATCCAGCACCTGAGTAAAGGTGAAAGTCAGACATTTCCTCATGCTGGAGTTTATGTCTATGATGACCGATGAATGGAGGGGTGGCGTCAAGAGGCCATGGAGGATTTCACATGCTGGGGCTTGTGAGATGCTTCAAACAGCAAAGTTTCCTTCTACCACACAGGGGGAGTCTGGTTTATTTGCTCCAGGGTCCCCCATGTGGAAAGTTTGGGTAGCAGAGCACTCCCACGTGGATGCCTGAAAAGCACACCTCCATTAAAATTGCAGCTGAGAAACATGGCCAATTCGTTCTGGTGGCTCTTGGGCGAATTACCAAGGCCTGGAGTTGACATGAAGTCTCATGAAGATGGGTCATAATGCAGGTTTGTTACCATGGAGACCTTACAGTGTGCTGGTGGCTAAGGGACCATGTAGGATTCATCTACCCTGAGGGTTTGACACTGGTCAAAGGGCACGGTTTCCTTCTCGGACCAGAGATGTTCTGATGTGGGGCTAACGGACCAAATGTATCATAATTTGGTATTGCAGAACAGGCCTCTGAGGATAGATGCCTGAAAATTTAATCTAGGGTTCCAATAAAATCCTAACGGAATGTCAGGTTCAATCCTCTGACTCAGTATCATTGACTTCAAAGTCTGCCTAGATGTAGGTGATCAGGGTGTTCCAGACTGTGCATTTGTGTACAGAGTGGCAACCAGTATTGGGGTGGGCTCAGGGGCCTTGCAGGTTTCTCCTAATCTGGAAATATAGGGCAATTTGATGGGCACAGTTTCCTTGGCAATGGTGGGCACAGTCCTGTGGTGTGGCTCCAGAGACCCCATGCTGGAGGGCATGAGAGCCATGGTTTTGGGAGGGAAGTCTGCAAACACAAATGCGGGTTAGGTTTAGTGGCGAAGTGATTGTAGGCCCAATGCATACTCCTGGAGGGAAGCTCCGTGTGAAATGTAAATCGCATGCCTCAAAGGAGGTAGCACAGGCTTTTTTATCTGGATTGTGTATCCACGATGGACTAAGAATGCAGGTGTGGTCTCAGGTGTCCATGGGTGATATTTCCTCTCAAGTATCCTGGCGGCTCCTTATAATGTGGTGGCTTTCTCAGAGAGGAAAGAGTTCTGTTTTCCATATTAAGGGTGTCCCATAACAGGGATTGCAGAGAAGTGCTCTGGCTCTGGGCACCTGGAAATACCCACCAAGGGTTATGATTTGGGCATAGGGGCTTACCAGGCCTCCAATGCAAGTCCTGGAGATACAACTGAGAGCGTTTGTTTGAAAGCATGCTCAGGCTGAGGGTCACTATGCAAGCTTTTGCATAGGGTGGCCCTCAGGAATGGGGGTAGTCTCAATGGCCATTCAGTAGGCTAACACTCTGAGTGTTGGACACCCTTCCGAACTTACAGGAATCCTGCCATGGGGAATGAGGATTTCTCTATTGTGATTCAGGTTCCCTCATTGGTAGGGATTCCAGGAAAGGTCTGGGGACACATGCCTGAATACCAAGGATGGGTAAAGATGACGGCTCTGTTCCGTGGCCAGTCTAACATGCGGGATATGGGCCCCGCCTTCTAGGTGGCTGACACGAGGTCGGGGCTTAGGCTCTGTCAGACACAACACTAGGGGCCAGGGCTGTCTATAATTCAGGGTTCCCTCAAGGGACAATTAGATTGATCATAATGTGGAGTTTCTGGGCAGACTCACCAGGCCCTTCTTCTTTCTATTGGGAAGGCAGAATGCTGTGTTGTGGCTGCAGAATTCCCTATCATGAGGGCTTGTGGACCAGTAGGGTGAGGATGGAATTGTAAACCCAAGCTATGAATAAATTCAGTGACAAGCGAATGGCATTTCCAGTGTGCAGCGGCTGATTCGAATATCCAGCACCTGAGTAAGCGCAGACGTCAGATGTTTGCTCAAGCTGGAGTTTGTGTCTATAATGACCGACAAATGGAGAGGAGTTGAAAAGAGGTCATAGAGGATTTCCCACACTTGAGCTTGTGAGATGCTCCAAACAGCCAGGTTTCCTTCTACAGGACAGGGCAGTCAGATTTGTTTGCTCGAGAGTCCCCCATGTGGAAAGTTTGGGTAGCAGAGCACTCCCACATGGATGCCTGGAAAGCACACTTCCACTGAACATTGCAGCTGAGGAACATGACAGGTTCTTTCTGAAGGCTCTGGGGTGAAGTACCAAGGCCTGTAGTTGACATGGAATCTCATGAAGATGGCTCACAATGCTGGCTTGTTACCAGTGAGATCTTAGAATCTGCTGGTGGCTACAGGCCAAGTAGGATTCATCTACCCAGAGGGTTTGACACAGTTCCAAGAGCACGGCTTCCATCTAGAGAAAGGAGATGTTCTGTTGTGGGGATCAGGGACCATATGTTGTATCTTAAGTTGGTACTCCAGAACAGGTCTCTGATTACAGATGCCTGAAAACCTAATCAGGGGTTACAATGAGGTCATAGGAGCATGTCAGGTTCAATCTTCTGACTGAGAAACACTGACTTGGGTATCTGCCTGGATTCAGGTGATCAGCGTATTTCAGACTGCACATTTGTGTCCAGAGGGGCCTCCAGTAATGGGGTGGGCTCAGGGGCCTTGCAGGTTTCTCCTTATCTCGAAGTTTTAGGCAAATGTGACGGACACATTTTCCTTGGGGATGGCAGGCACAGTCCTTTGGTGTGGCTCCAGAGACCCCATCCTGGAGGAAATATGAGCCATGGTTTCGGGATAGAAGTCTGTAATCACAAACTCGGGTTAAGGTTAGCGGTGAGGTGATCGCAGGCCCAATGCATAGACCTGGAGGGCAGCTCGTCTGGAACTATAAATTAGTTGCCTTGAAGGTGGTAGCACAGGCTTGTGTATCTGGCTTTTGTGTCCAGGATGGCCTCGGAATACAGGTGTGGTCTCATGGATCCATGGGAGATTTTTCCTCTGAAGGATCCTAGCGGCTCCCTATACTATGGTGGCATTCTTGGCGAAGGGGAGAGTGCTATTTTCCATCTTATGGGTGTCCCAAAACAGGGATTCCAGAGTCAGGCTGTGTTTCTGGGCCCCTGAAAAATCCCACCAGGTGTTAGGATTTGTGCTTAGGGGAATATCAGGCCTGCAAATTTGGATTCTGGAATGCAACTGAGAGTGTTTGTTTGAAAGCATGCTCATGTTGGGGGTCACAATGCCTGCTTGTGTCCAGGGCGGCCCTCATGAGTGGGCGGGTTATCATTGGCCATTCAGCTGGCTACCACTCTGAGGTCTGGAAACCCATCCCAAGAGCCATCATTCCTGCCATGGGGAAGGAGGATTTCCCTCTTGTGCTTCTGGTTCCCCCATTGGCAGGGATTTCAGCAAATGTCTGGGGACAGATGCCTGAATCAAGAATGGGTAGAGATGACAGCCCTGGGACATGGCTGGTCTCACATTCTGGAGTTGGAGCCCAGTCTCTGGGTCCTGACACGAGGTCAGAGACAAGGTTATGTCAGACTCAGCGCTAGTGGCCAGGTAAACCTATAAATGGGGTTCACTCGAGGGTCGAGTAGATTTATCCTCATGTAGGGTTTCTGGGCAGTCTCTCCAGGCTGTTTTTTCTTGCTATGGGGAAGGCAGAATGCTGTGTTGTGGCTTCAGAATTCCCTATCAAGAGAGCTTACTGAACACCAGGGTGAGGATGGAATTGCAAACCCAAGCTACTTTTTTTTTTTTTTCAAGATTTTATTTATTTGTCAGAGAGCGAGCAAGAGCAAGCACAGGCAGACAGAGTGGAAGGCAGAGTCAGACGGAGAAGCAGGCTCCCTGCGGAGCAAGGAGCCTGATGTGGGACTCGATCCCAGGACGCTGGGATCATGACCTGAGCCGAAGGCAGCTGTTTAACCAACTGAGCCACCCAGGCATCCCGCCAAGCTACTTTTAAATTCAGTGCCAAGCATAAGGCAATTCCAGTGTGTAGCAGCTGATTCAAATATCCAGCACTTGAGTAAGTGCAGATGTCAGTTGATTGCTCACGCTGGAGTTAGTGTCTATGATGACCAACAAATGGATGGGTGGCCTCAAGAGGCCATGGAGGATTACCCACCCTCAGGCTTGAGATACTCCATACAGCAAAGATTCCTTTTACCGTACAGGGGAGTCTGGTTTGTTTCCTCCAGGGTTCCCCATGTGGAAAGTTGGTATCAGAGCACTCCCGCTGGATGCCTGGAAAGTACACCTACATTGACCATGGTAGCAGAGGAACATGGCAGTTTCATTCTGGTGGCTCTGGGCCGAAGTACCAAGGGCTAGAGTTGTCATGGAGTCTCATGAAGATGGGTCACAATGCTGGTATGTTGTCAGGGAGATCATAGAATGTGCTGGTTGCCAGGGGGCCTTGAAGGATTCATCTACCCAGAGTGTTTGACACAGGTCCAGAGCACAGCTTTCTTCTAAGGACAGGAGATGTTCTTTTGTGTGGCTCAGTGACCATATTGTTCATACATTGATATTCAGAACAGCCTTCTGAGTACAGATACCTGAAAACCTATTCTAGTGTTCCAGTGAATCCTAGGAGCATGTCAGGTTCAATCTTCTGTCTGAGGACCATTGACTTGGATATCAGCCTGGATGTAGGTGATATGGTGTGTCAGACTGTGCATTTGCGTCCAGAGTGGCCTCCAATATTGGGCTGGGCTTAGGGGCCTTGCAGGTTTCTCCTAATCTAGAGAGTTTGTTTAATAGTGAAAATCACAGTTTCCTTTGGGAAGACAGGTACAATCCCGTGGTGTGGCTCCAGTTATCACAAACTGGAGGGCATGTGAGCCATGGTTTTGGGAGGGAAGTCTGAAAACACAAACTTGGGTTAGGGTTAGTGGCAAGGTTATCACAGGCCCAATGCATAGACATGGATGGCAGCTCTTCAGGAACTGTTAATCGGGTGACTCAAAGGCAGAATCACAGGCTTTTTTCTCTGTATTGTGTGCAGGATGGCCTCAGAATGCAGTTGTGGCCTCATGGGTCCATGGGAGATTTTTCCTCTCTAAGGATCCTGGTGGCTCCCAATAGTTGGTGGCTTTTTCGGGGAAGGGAAGAGTGCTGTTTTTCATGTTAGGGGTGCCCCAAAATATGGATTCCAGAGACGGACTCTGGGTTTGGTCCCCTGGAAAATCCCACCAAGTGTTAGGATTTGGGCCTAGTGGCTTACCAGGCCTGCATGCAGGATCCTGGAGGTGCAACTGAGAGGGCTTGTTTGAAATCATTCTCAGGCTGAGGGTCACAATACTTGCTTATGCCCAGGTGGCCCTCATGAGTGGGCGTGGTCACATTGGCCATGCAGCTGGCTCCCACTTTGAGGGTTGGAAAACCATCCCAACAGCCAGAATCCTGCCATGGGGAAAGAGGAGTTCTCTATAGTGCTTCAGGTTCCCCCATTAGCGGGGATTCCAGCAAAGGTCTGGGGACAGAGGCCTGAATACCAAGGATGGGTAAAGATGATGGACATGGGCCATGGCCAGTATCAAATCGTGGATATGGGCCCCGATCACTGGGTGGCTGACACTAGGTCTTGGCTCAGGCTCTGTCAGACACAGCACTAGTGCCCAGGGCAGCCTATAAATTGGGGTTCCCTCAAGTGCCGAGCAGATTGATCCTCATGTATGGTTTCTGGGCAGACTCACCAGGCCCTTCTTGTTTGTAAGGGGAAGGCAGAATGCTGCTTTGTGGCTCTAGAATTCACTATCAAGAGGGCTTGTGGACCAGGAGGCTGAGGATGGAATTGTAAACCTAAGCTATGGTTACATTCTGTATCTAGCAAAAGGAATTTCCAGTGTGCAATGTTTGAATCCAATATTCAGCACTTGAGTGAGGGTGGATGTCAGATATTTGCTCATGCTGGAGTTTGTGTCTATGATGACACAAAAATGGAGTGGTGGCATCAAGAGGTTATGGAGGATTTCCCAATCTGGTGTTTTTGAGATGCTCCAAACAGCAAGGTTTCCTTCTACCAGACAGGGGCAGTCTGATTTGTTTCCTCCATGGTTCCCCATGTTGAAAGATCGGATAACATAGATCTCCCACATGGGTGACTGGAAAGCACACCTTCATTGACCATGACAGCGAAGGAACATGGCATCTGGTGGCTTTGAGGCGAAGAAATAAAGACTGGATTGGACATGGAACCTCATGAAGATGGGTCAAAATGTTGGTTTGTTACCAGGGAGATCGTAGAATGTGCTGGTGGTTAATGGGCCATGCAGGATTCATCTAGCCTGAACATTTGACACAGGCCCAAGAGCCCGGATTGCTTCTGGGGGCAGGAGATATTCTGTTGTGGGGCTCAGCGGCCATATGTTGTATCATAAATTGGTAATCCAGAACAGGTCTCTGAGGACAGAAGCCTGAAAACCTAATAAAGGGTTTGAATGAGGCCCTAGGGGAATGTCATTCAATCTTCTGACTCAGGATCATTGACTCTGGTGTCTGACTGGATGCAGGTGATGAGGGTGTTTCAGACTGTGCATTTGTGTCCAGAGTGGCATCCAATACTAGGGTTGGCTCAGGTTCCTTGCAGGTTTCTCCTTATATGGGGTTTTTGGACAACTGTGATGGGCAGTTTCCTTGGGGATTGCAGGAACTGTCCTGTGGTGTGACTCCAGAGACCCCATCCTGGAGGACATGTGCGCCATGATTTTGAGAGAGAAGTCTGCAAACACAAACTTAGGTTAGGGTTAGTGGCAAGGTGATCATAGTCCCAATCCATAGACCAGGAGGGCAGCAAGTCTGGAACTGTAAATCACGTAACTCAAAGGTGGTAGCACAGGTAATTGTATCTGGATTTAATTTCCAGAACGGCCTTTATTGCAGGTGTTGTCTCAAGGGTCCATGGGAGATTTCTCCTCTCAAGGATCCTGGCGGTTCTCAATAGTTTGTTGGATTTCTCCGGGAAGGGATGAGTACTGTTTTCCAGCTTAGGCGTGCCCCAAAACAGGCATTCCAGAGATGAGCTCTGGGTCTAAGTGCTTGGAAAATCCCACCAAGGGTTAATATTTAGGCCTAGGGCCATACCAGGCCTGCAATGCGGGATCCTGGAGGTGCAACTGAGAGCGTTTGTTTGAAAGTATGGTCAAGCTGAGGGTCCCAATGCCTGCTTGTGCCCCGGAGGCCATCAGGATTGGGCGATGTCTACTCAGCCATGCAGCCAGTTCCCATTCCTAGGGTTGGACACCCATCCAAAAGCCAGGATTCCTGCCATGGCGAAGGATGAATTCTCTATTGTGCTTCAGGTCCCCCCATTGGTAGGGATTCCAGCTAAGATCTAGGGGACAGATGCCTGAATACCAAGGATGGGTAGTAATGACAGCCCTGGGCCATGGCCGGTCTCACATGGTTAATGTGGGCCCCACCCTCTGGGTTGCTGACACGAGGTAGGGGCTCAGGCTCTGTCAGACACAGCACTAGTGGCTAGGGCAAACTATAAATAGGGGTTCCCTCCTGGGATGAGTATATTGATCTTCATGTGCAGTTTATGGGCAGACTCACCAGGTCCTTCTATCTATGAAGAAGGCAGAATGTTGCGTTGTGGCTCCAGAATTCCCTTTCAAGAGATATGGCAGACCAGTAGGGTGAGGATGAAATTGTAGTCTGAAGCTAGGCTTAAATTCATTGCAAAGCGAAAGGCAGTTCCAGTGTGCAGCAGCTGATTCCAATATCAGCGCCTGAATATGGGCGGATGTCAGATGTTTGCTCAGGCTGGAGTTTGTGTCTATGATGACCAACAAATGGAGAGGTGGCGTCAAGAGGCCATGGAGGATTTCCCACCCTGGGGCTCAGGGGCCATAATTTGTATCATAAGTTGGTATTCCAGAAGAGGCCTCTGAGGACAGGTGCCTGAAAAGTTAATCCCTCTTCCAATGAGGTCCTAGGGCCATGTCAGGTTCAATTATCTGACTCAGGACCATTGATTTGGGTGTCTGCCTGGATGGAGGTGATCAGGGTGTTTCAGACTGTGCATTTGCATCCAGAGCAGCCTCCAATATTGGGATGTGCTCAGGAGCCTTCCAGGTTTCTCCTAATCAGGAGGGTTTGGGCAACTGTGATGGGCCCAGTTTCCTTGGGGATGGCAAGCACAGTCTTGTGGTGTGACTCTAGGGGCCCCATCCTGGAGGACATGTGAGCAATGGTTTTTAGAGAGAGATCTGAAAACACAAACTCGGGATAAGGTTAATGGAGAGGTGTTCACAGCCCCAATTCAAAGATCTGGAGGGCAGCACGTCAGGAACTGTAAATCAGGTGACTCGAAGCCAGTAGCACAGTCTCTTGTATCTGGATAGCATATCCACACTGGCCTCGGAATACAGGTGTGGACTCATGGGACCATGGGAGATTCTTCTTCTCAAGGATCCTGGGGGATCCCATTAGTTTGGTGGCTTTCTCAGGGAAGTGAAGAGTGCTGTTTTCCATCTTAGGGGTGCCTCAAAACAGGGATTCCAGTGACGGGCTCTGGGTATGTGCACATGGAACATCCCACGATGTGTTAGGATTTGGGCTTAAGGGCATATCAGGCCTGCAATGCAGGATCCTGGAGGTGCAACTAAGAGCATTTTTTTGAAGGCTTGATCAAGCTGAGGGTTACAATGGCTACTTGTGCCCAGGGCAGCCCTCATGAGTGGGCATTGTCTCCTTGGCCATGCAGCTGGCTCCCACTTTGAGGTTTGGACACCCATATCAACAGCCAGGATTCCTACCATGGGGAAGGAGGAGTTCTCTATTGTGCTTTAGGTTACCCCATTGGTAGGGATTACATAAAAGGTCTGGGGACAGGTGCCTGAATACCAAGGATGGGTAGAGATGATGGACTTGGGCCCTGGCCAATCTCACATGCTGGATATGGGCTCATATCTCTGGGTGCCTGAAACTACGTCTTGGCTCAGGCTCTGTCAGACACAGTACTAGTACTAGTACTAGTACTAGTACTAGTACTAGTACTAGTACTAGTGCCCAGGACAGCCTATAAATCAAGGTTCCATCGAGTGCCAAGTAGATTGATCCTCATGTGGAGTTTCTGGGAAGATTCACCAGGCCTTATTTCTTTCTAGTGGGAATGCAGAATGTTGCCTTGTGGCTCCAAATTCCCTCTCTAGAGGGCTTGCAGACCAGGAGGCTGAGGATGGAATTCTAAACCCAATCTATTGTTAAATTCAGTGTCAAGTGAAACGCAGTTCCAGTGTGCAGTGGTGGAAAAGAAAATGCAGAATCTAAATAACGGCAGATTTCAGATGTTTTCTCATGCTGGAGTTTTTGTCTATGATGACTGACAAATGGAGGGGTTGTGTCAAGGGCCATGAAGGATTTCTCCTGCTGGTGCTTCTGAGATGCTCCAAACAGAGGGTTCCCTTCTACTGGTCAGTGGCAGTCTGGTTTGTTTGCTCCAGGGTCCGACATGTGGAAAGAATAAGTAGAAGAGCACTCCCACATGGATGCCTGGAAAGCACACCTCCACTGACCATATCAGGTGAGGAACATGGCAGGTTCATTCTGGTGGCTCTGGGGCGAATTACCAAGGACTTGAAGTGACATGGAATCTCATGAAGATGGATCACAATGCTGTTTGTTTGTTACCAGAGAGATCTTAGAATGTGCTGTGGGCTAAGGGGCTGTGCATAATTCATATACCCCGACCCTTGACACAAGTTGAAGAGCACGAATTCCATCTGGGGACAGGAGATATTCTATTGTGGTGTTCAGGGACCAATCTTCTGACTCAGGACCATTGACTTGGGTGTCTTCCTGGATGGAGGTGATCAGGGTGTTGCACACTGTGCATTTGTGTCCAGAGTGGTCTCCAATATTGGACTGGGCTTAGGGGACTTGCAGGTCTCTCCTAATCTGGAGGGTTTGGGCAACTGTGATGGACACAGTTTCATTGGGGATAGCAGGATCTTTCCTGTGGTGTGGCTACAGAGACCCATCATAGAGGGCATGTGAGCCATGGTTTTGGGAAAGAAGTCTGCAAACAAAAACTTGGGGTAGGGTTAATGGCGAGGTGATCACAGGCCCAATGCATAGGTCTGTAGGGCAGCTCGTCTGGAACTGTAAACCAGGTAATTCGAAGGTGGTAGCACAGTCTCTTGTATCTGGATTGTGTGTCCAGGATGGCCTCGGAATGAAGGTGTGGTCTTATGGAGCCCTGGGAGATTTTTCCTCTCTATGCATCCTGGCAGCTCCTAATAGTTTTCTCAGGGGAGGGAAGAGTGCTGTTTTCCATCATAGGGGTGCTTCAAAACAGAGATTCCAGAGACGGGCTCTGGTTATGTTGGCATGGAAAATCCCACGAAGTGTTAGGATTTGGTCCTAAGGGCATACCAGGCCTGCGATGCGGGACCCTGCAGAAACAACTGAGAGCATTTGTTTGAATGCATGCTAAGGTTGAGGGACACAATGCCTGCTTTGGCCCAGGCGGCCCTTATGATTGGGCGTTGTCTCATTGGCCATGCACCTGGTTCTAATTCTGAGGGTTGGGCACCCATAGCAACAGCCAGGCTTCCTGCCATGGGAGGGAGGAGTTCTCAATTGTGCTTCAGGTTCCCCCACTGGTAGGGATTCCAGCAAAGATCTGGGATAGTTGCCGGAATATCAAGGATGGGTAGAGATGACTGGGCCATGGCCAGTCCCACATGCTGGATAAGGGCCCCACACTCTGGGTGGCTGACACGAGGTTGGGGCTCAGGCTCTCTCAGACACAGCGCTAGTGGCCAGCGCAAAGTATAAATCGGGGTTCCCTCGAGGGCCAAGTAGATTGATCTTCATGGGGAGTTTCTGGGCAGACTCACCAGGCCCTTCTTCTTTCTATGGGGAAGGCAGAATGTTGCGTTTTGTCTCCCTAATTCCCTCTCAAGAGGACTTGCAGTCCAGTAGGGTGAGGATGGAATTGTAAACCCAAACTATGCAAGAATACAGTGTCAAGTGAAAGGTATTTCCAGTGTGCGTGACTGATTCGAATATCCAGCACCTGAGTAAGAGCAGATGTCAGATGTTTGCTCATGCTGGAATTTGTGTCTATGATGACTAACAAATGGAGGGTTGGCATCAAGAGAATGTGGAGGACTTCCCAGGCTGGGGCTTGTGAGATGCTCCAAACAACCAAGGTTTCCTTCAACCTGACAGGAGCAGTCTTTGTCTAGGGTTTGTTTGCTCTAGGGTTCCCTATGTGGAATTTTTGTGTAGCAGAGAACTACCTCTTGGATGCCTAGAAAGCACACGTCCATTGACCTTTGTACCTGAGGAACATGGCAGATTCGTTTCATGGCTCTTGGGCAAAGTACCAACACCTTGAGTTGGCATCAAGTCTCAGGAAGTTGGGTCACAATGCTGGTTTGTTACCAGGGAGATCATAGAAGGTGCTGGGGCTAATGGGTCATGCAGGATCCATCTACCCTGAAAGTTGGACATAGATCCAAGAGCACATTTTCCTTCTGGAGACAGGAGATGTTCTGTTGTGGGAATCAGGGACCACATGTTGTATCATAACTTGGTATTCCAGAACAGGACTCTGAGAACAGATGTCTGAAGACCCAATCTAGGGTTCCAGTGAAGTCCTAGGGGCATGTCAGGTTCAATCATCTGACTCAGAACCATTGACTTGGCTTTCTGCCTCGATGGAGGTGCTCAGGGTGTTTCAGACTGCACGTTTGCATCCAGAGCAACCGCCAATATTGGGGTGGGTTCAGGGGCCTGGCAGGTTTCTCCTAATCTGGAGGGTTTGGACAACCTGATGGGCACAGTTTTCTTGGGGAAGGCAGGAACTTTCCTGTGATGTGGCTTGAGGGACCACATCCTGGTGGGCATGTAAGCCATGGTTTTGGGAGAGAAGTCGGCAAACACAAACTGGGGTTAGGGTTAGTGTCGAGATGATCACAGGCCCAATGCATAGACATGGAGGTCAGCTCGTCAGGAAATGTAAATAGGATGACTCAAAGTCGGTAGCAAAGACTTTTCTCTCTGGATTGTGTGGACAGGATGGCCTCGGAATGCAGGTTTGTTTTCATGGGTCCATGGGAGATTTTTTCTCTCTAAGGATCCTGGCGGCTCCCAATAGTTTGGTGCCTTTCTCAGGGAAGGGAAGAGTGCTGTTTTCCATCTTAAGGGTGCCCCAAACAGGGATTCTGAGACGGACTCTGGGTCTGGGCACCTGGAAAATCCCACCAAGGGTTAGGATTTGGGCCTAGGGGCATACCAGGCCTGCAATGCTGGTACTGGAGGAGCAACTGAGAGTGTTTGTTTGAAAACATGCTCAGGCTGAGGATCACCATGCCTGCCTGTGCCCATGTCGGCCCTCAGGAGTGGGCATGGTCTCCTTGGCCATGCAGCTGGCTCCCACGCTGAGGGTTGGACAACCAATATTCCTGCCATGGGGAAGGAGGTGTTCTCTATTGTGTTTCAGGTTCGCCATTGGCAGGAATTCCAGCAAAGTTTGGGGGACAGATGACTTTATACCAAGGATGGGTACAGATGATGGCCCAGGGCCATGGCCGATCTCTCATGCTACATATGGGCCCTCAACTCTGGGTGGCTGACACGAGGTCGGGGCTTAGACTCTGTCAGACACAGCACTAGTGGTCAGGGAAATATATTAATCAGGGTTGCCTCGTGGTCTGAGTAGATTGATCCTCATGTGAGGTTTCTGGGCAGACTCAACAGGTCCTTCTTCTTTCTATGTGGAAGGCAGAATACTGCGTTGTGGCTCCAGAATTCCCTATCAAGAGATATTGTGGACCAGTGTGGTGAGGATAGAATAGTAATACAAAGCTATGGTTAAGTTCAGTGAAAAGCAAAAGGCAGTTCCAGTGTGCAGCTGCCGTTTCGAATATCCAGCACCTAAGTAAGGGTGGATGTCAGATGTTTGCTCACACTGGAGTTTGTGTCTGTGATTACCCACAAATGGAAGGGTGGCGTCAAGAGGCCATGGAGGATTTCCCATGCTGGGGCTTGTGAGATGCTCCAAATAGCAAAGTTTCTTTCTACCGCACAGGAGAAGTCTGGTTTGTTTTCTCTGGTTTCTCCATGTGGAAAGTTTTGTAGCAGAGAACCCCACAGGGATGCCTGGAAATCACCCCTCTATTGACCATTGCAGCTGAGGAACATGGCAGGTGCATTCTGGTGGCTCTGGGGCAATATATCGAGACCTTGAGTTGACATGGAGTCTCATGAAGATGGGGCACAATGATGGTTTGTTACCAGGAATATCATAGAATGTGCTGGTTGCTAAGGGGCCATTCAGGATCCAAATACCCTAAGGGTATGACACAATTCCAGGAGCATGGCTTCCTTTTTGGGGAGGACATATTCTGTTCTGTGGCTCAGGGACTATATATTTTATCATAAGTTGATATTCCAGAGCAGGCCTCTGATGACAGATACCTGTAAACCTAATCTAGTGTGCCAATGAAGTCCTCGGGGCATGTCAGGTTCAATCTTCTGACTCAGGAGCATTGACTTGGGTGTCTGCCTGTATGGAGGGGATCAGGGTGTCTCAGACTGTGCATTTGTGCCCAGAGCGGCCTCCATTATTTGGCTGCGCTCAGGGGCCTTGCAGGTTTCTCCTAATCTAAAGGTATCGGGCAAAAGTGATGGGCACAGTTTCCTTGAGGATCTCATGCACAGTCTTGTGGTGTGGCTTCAGATGCCAGAACCTGGAGGTCATGTGAGCCATGGTTTTAGGAAGGAAGTCTGCAAACACAAACTCAGTTTAGGTTAATGGCAAGGTGATTGCAGGCCCAATGCATAGACCTGGAAGGCAGCTCGTCAGGAACTGTAAATCCGATGACTCAAAGGTGATAGCACATGATATGTATCTGGATTGTATGTCCAGGATGGCCTCGGAATGCAGGTGTGTTCTCATGGGTCTATGGCAGATTTTTCCACTCAAGGATCCTGGTGGCTACCAAGAGTTTGGTGACTATCTCGGGGAAGGGAAGAGTGCTGTTTTCCATCTTAAGGGTCCCCCAAAATAGGGATTCCAGAGATGGGCTCTGTGTCTGGGCCCCTGTAAAATCCCACCAGGGTTAGGATTTGGGCCTAGGTGTGTACTAGGCCTGCAATTCGGGGTCCCAGAGATGCAATTGAGAGCGTTTGGTTGAAAGCATGCTCAGGCTGAGGTCACAATGCCTGCTTGTGCCCGGGGAAGCCATCATGAGTGCACATGGTCTCCTTGGCCATGGAGCTGCCTTCCACTTTGAGGGTTGAGCAACTATCCCAACTGTCAGATTACCTTCCATGGGGAAGGAGGAGTTCTCTATTGTGCTTCAGGTTCCCCCAATGGCAAGGATTTCAGCAAAGGTGTGGGTACAGATGCCTGAATACCAAGAATAGAAGAGAAGACAGACTTGGGCCATAGCTGGTCTCACATGCTGTATATGGGCCCTGATCTCTCAGTGGCTGACACTAGGTCCTGGCTCCGGCTATGTCAGACACAGCACTAGTGCCCAGGGCAGCCTATGAATCAGGGTTCTGTCTAGCACCGAGAAGATTGACCATCATATGGAGTTTCTGGGCAGACTCTCCAGGCCCTTTTTCTTTCTATGGGGAAGGCAGAATATTGTGTTGTAGCTCCAGAATTCCCTCACAATAGGGCTTGTGGACCAGTAGGCTGAGGATGGAATTGTAAACCCAAGCTATGGCTTAATTCAGTCAAACTAAAGGCAGTTCCAGTGTGCAGCGATCGAATTGAAATCCAGCACCTGAGTAAGGGCGGATGTCAGATGTTTGCTCATGCTGGAGTTTGTGTCTATGATGACTGACAAATGGAGTGGTGGCTTCAAGAGGAAATGGAGGATTTCCCACGCTGGGGCTTGTGAGATGCTCCAAACAGAAGGTTTCCTTCTACCGGACAGGGGCATTCTGTTTTTTTGTCTCAAGGGTCCCCGCCAATTGCAAAGTTTGTGTAGCAGAGCACCCCCGTATGGTTGCCTGGAAACCACACCTCCACTGACCATTGCAGCTTAGGAACATGGCAAGTTCATTCTGGTGGCTCTGGGGCGAAGTACTAAGGGCTTATTTCTACATGGAATGTCATGAATATGGGTAACAATGCTGTTTTGTTACCTGGGAATTCTTAGCCTGTCATCTGTACACATCCTTGGTATTAAGGCAACTTTCCACAGACCTTTCCTGTAACCCTGCCAATGGGGGAACCTGAAGCACAATAGAGAACTCCTCTTTCCATTGCAGGATGCCTGGCTGTTGCAATGGGTGTCCAACCCTCAAAGTGGGATCCAGCTATATGGCCAATGAGACTATGCCCTCTCCTGAGGGCCCCCCTGGGCACAAAGAGGCATGATGACCCTCAGCCTGAGCATGCTTTCAAACAAGCCCTCTCTGTTACACCATTAGGATCCTGCATTGCAGGCCTGGAATGCCCCTAGGCCCAAATCCTAACACTTGGTGGGATATCCGGGCACCCAGACCCAGAGCCCGTCTCTGGAATCCCTGTTTTGGCATAAGCCTAAGTTGGAAAACAGCATTCTTCCCTGTTTTGGAGCACCCCTAAGATGGAAAAGAGCACTCTTTTCTTCTCTAAAAAACCACCAATCTATGGAGATCCACCAGGATCCTTAGAGAGGAAAAGTCTCCCATTGAACCATGAGACCACGTCTACATTCAGAGCCCATCCTGGACACACAATCCAGATAGAAAAGCCTGTGCTACCAGCTTTCAGTCACCCTAATTACAGTTGCTGACGTGATGAATTCTAGGTCTATGCATTGGACCTGCGATCACCTTGCCACTATCCCTGACCCAAATTTGTGTTTGCAGACTTCCCTCCCAAAACCATGGCTCTCATATCCTCAAGGAGGTGGTCTCTGAAGCCTTACCACAGGACTGGGCCTGCCATCCCCAAGGAAACTGTGCCCATCACAGTTCCCCAAAGCCTCCAAGTTAGGAGAAACCTGCAAGGCCCCTGAGCCCACCCCAATAGTGGAAGTGGCTCTGGATGCAAATGCACAGTCTGAAACACCCTGATCACCTACATCCAGTCAGACAACCATATCAATGGTCCTTAGTAAGAAAATTGAACCTGATGGGCACCAAGGACATCATTGGATCTCTAGATTAGGTTGCCAGCATCAATCCTCAGAGGACTGTTCTTGAATACCAAGTCAGGATACAACATATGTACCCTGAGCCACAAAACAGAACATCTCCTCTCCCAAGATGGAAACTGTGCACATCGACCTATGCCAAACCCTCAACGTGGCCCATAGCCACCAATACATTCTAAGACCTCCCTTGTAACAAACCAGTTTTGGGACACATCTGTAAGAGATTCCAAGTCAACTCAAGGCCTTGGTACTTGGCACCAGAACCACCAAAACGAACCTGTCATGTTCCTCAGCTGCAATGGTCATTGGACGTGTGCTTTCCAGTCATCCATGCGGGAGGGCTCTGCTACGCAAACTTCCACTTGAGGGACCCTGGAGGAAAAAAAAAACAGACGCCTCCTGTCCATTAGAAGGAAACCTTATTGTTTGGAGCATCTCACAATCTTAAGCGTGGGTAATCCTCCATTGCCTCCTGAAGCCACCCCTCCATTAGTCGTCATTCTAGACACAAACTCCAGTGTGAGCAAATATCTGACATCTGCCCTTACTCAGGTGCTGGATATCTCGTATAAGCTGCTGCACATTGAAACTGACTTCCGCTTGGCACTCAATTTAAGCATAGCTGGTGTTTACAATTGCATTCTCACCCTATTTGTCCCCAAACCCTCTTGATAGGGAATTCTGGATCCATAAGGCAGCATTCTGCCTGCCCCACAGAAAGAAGTGCTTCGTGAGTCTCGCCAGAAACCCTACATGAGGATCAATTTACTCGGCCCTGGAGAGAACCCCAATATATAGACTTCTCTGGCCACTAGTGCTGTGTCTGACACAGCCTGAGCCCAGACCTCGTGTCAGCCACCCAGAGAGCGGGGCCCATATCCAGCATGTGAGAACGGCCATGGCCCAAATCTGTCATCTCTATGCATCCTTGGTATTCAGGCATCTGTCCCCAGACCTTTGCTGTAATCCCTGACTATGGGGGAACATGAAGCACAATAGATATTTCCTCCTTTCCCATGGCTGGAAACCTGGCCATTGGAATGTGTGTCCATCCCTCAGTGTGGGAGCCAGAAAATGGACAATGGGACCACGCCCACTCCTGAGGGCCACCCTGGGCACAAACAGGCATTGTAATGCTCAGCCTGAGCATGTTTCCAAACAAGCCCTCTCAGTTGCACCACCAAGATCCTGCATTGCAGGCCTGGTCTGCCCATAAGCCCAAATCCCAACCCTTGGTGGGATTTTCCAGGCGCCTAGACCCAGAGCCCATCTCTGGAATCTCTGTTTTGGGGCACACCTAAGATCGAAAATAGCAGTCTTCCCATACCAAAAAGTCATCAAAATATTGGGAGCCGCCTGTATCCTTAGAGGAAAAATCTCCCATGGACCCATGAGGCCACAGCTACATTCTGACGTCACCCTAGACACACAATCCAGATATAAAAGCCTGTGCTTCCACCTTCGGGTCATTCCAGTTACTGTTCCTGACGAGTAGCCTTCCAGGTCTACACATTGCCCTGCGATAACCTAGCCACTAAACCTAACCCAAGTTTGTGTTTGCAGACTTCCCTCCCAGAACCATGGCTCACATGCCCTCCAGGGTGGAGTCTCTGGAGCCACACCACAGGACTGTGCTTGCCATCCCCATGGAAATTGTGCATGTCAGTTAACCAAACCCTCCAGAGTTGGTTGAAACATTCAAGGCCCCTGTGGTTACTCTGGACATAAGTGCACAGTCTGAAACTCCCTGATCACCTACATCCTGGCAGACACCCAAGTCAACTGTCCTAAGTCTGAAGATTGAACCTCTCATGCCCCTGGGACTCATTGGAACCCTAGATTAGGTTGTCGGGCATCTGTCTTCAGAGGCCTGTTCTTGAATAGGAACTTATGATACGGCATGTGGTCCCGGAGCCACAAAACACTACATCTCCTGTCCCCAGAAGGTAACCGTGCTCTTCGACCTGTGTTAAACTCTCAGGGTAGGAGAATCCTGCAGGCACCTTAGCCACCAACACATTCTAAGATCTACCTGGTAAAAAAAACCAGCATTGTAACCCATCTTCAAGAGATTCCATGTCAACTCAAGACCTTGGTGCTTCGCCCCAGAAGCACCGTACAGAACCTGCATGTTCTTCAGCTGCATTGGTCAATGGAGGTGTGCTTTCCAGGCATCCATGTGGAAGGGCTCTGCTACCCATACTTTTCACATGGGGGGCCCTGCAGAAAACATACCAGACTCTAACTGTCCAGTAGAAAAAACAACCTTGCTGTTTGGAGCATCTCACATGCATCAGCCTCTTGATGCCACTCCTCCATTCGGTCATCAGAGACACAAACTCCAGTGTGCGTAAACATCTGAAATCCACCTTTACTCAGGTGCTGGATATTTCATTTGTTGGCCACGATAGATACAAACTCTATCATGAGCAGACATCTGACCCTCGCCTGTACTCAGATGCTGGAGATCTCGAAAAAAAAACCACTGCACATTGGAACGGCCATGTTCTCGGCACTGAGATTAAGCATAGATTGTGTTTTCTGCCTTCTGTTCTCACACTCCTCGCCTTCAAGTCCCCCATATTGGGAATTTGGGAGCCACAATGCAGCCTTCTGCCTGCCCACCAGAAAAAAGAGGTGCCCTATGGGTCTGCGTGAAACTCCATATAAGGTTCCACCAGCACAGCCCTCTATAGCACCACAATATCATAGGCCACCTTGTGAACTAATGCTTTGTCTGACACAGCTCGAGCCCCGACCTCCTGGTAGCCACCTAGATAGCGGGACCCATATCTGGCAGGTGTGACCTGCCTTGACCTGAGTCCTTCATCTCAAACCAACCTGGTTATTCACGTACCAGTCCCAGAACATAGCTCAAATTACTGTGCATGGGGGAATCTGAAGCACAAAAGAGTACTCCTCCTTCCTCATAGAAGGAAAATTAAATGTTGATATGGTGGTCCAACCCTCATATTGGGATCCAGGTGCATGGAACAAGAGCCAATGCCCACTCAGGATGGGCATCTGGGCACAAACAGGCATTGTGACCCTTACCCTGAGACCCATTTCCAACAAGTCTCCATGGGAGCTGAACCAAAGCCCCACAGAGCCAGGCAGTCAAGCCTCTAGGCCCAAATACTAAGCCTTTGTAGGGTTATCCAGGCACAGGGACCTATAACCCATCTCTGGAATCCCTGTGTTGACGGAAACACTGAAACAGTAAACCACGCTCTCTCCTTCCCAGTGAGACACCAAACTCTTGGGTGCTGGGCAGAATCCCCAGAGAGGTAGAATATTCCATGGACACATGAGGACACCCCACCATTCCAAGGCCATCCTAGACACAATCCAGACAGAAAAGCCTTTGCTCCTGCCTCCCAGCCACACGAATTTCAAATCCTGAGGAGCTGCCCTCAGCGTCTGCAGATCGGGGCTGCCATCACCTCCCTCCTAATTGATACACAATTTTGTGTCTGAAGACTTTGGTCCCAGAGCCCTTAACCACATTCCCTGCAGGATGGGGCTGACAGAACCACACTACATCACTGGGCCTGATCTCTGGATGAAATTCTGCCGTCTCAGTTGCACAAACCCTCCAGATTAGGAAAAGCCTGCAAGGCCCCTGAGCCCACCCCAATTTCATAGGCCACTCTGGAAAAAATGCACAGTCTGACACAGCCTGAGCATCTACCTCCAGGAAGACTCACAGGTCAAAGTCCCTAAGTCCGAAGGTTGAGGATGACATGCCCCTACAACCTCATAAGAACCCTAGCCTAGATATTCAGGCCTCTGTGCCCAGAGGCCTGGTCTTGAAATCCAACATATGATCCGACATGTGGTCCCTGAGCCATAGAAGAGAACCCCTCCTGTCCCGAGAAGGGAACCTGGCTCCTGGGAACTGGGTCTAACCCTCAGGTAGGAGAATCCTGCATGGCCACAGATCCACAAACACATTCTTTTTTTTATATAGATTTTATTTATTTATTTGACAGAGAGAGATCACAAGTAGGCATAGAGGAAGGCAGAGAGAGAGAGAGGAAGAAGGAGGCTTCCTTGGCCTCATGAGGCCCCCACTTCATGAAGGTGCCATCATGGACACATACGCCAGCCTCAGCCAACGTCTGATCCTCAGCCTGACTTCAGATGCAGGAGATTTTGATTCAGCCTCTGCAGAGTGGGCCTGCTCTGCCCTTGGCTCCAATCCTCACACTAGCTTGTGTTTTCAGACTTCCGTCCTCACACTCCTGGCCCACAAACCCTCCCTAATGGGAATTCTGGGGCCACAATGGAGCACTCTGCCTGCCTCCCAGGAGAAAAACATTGTCTATGGCGCTGCCCAGAAACCACAAATGAGGATCAAACTGCTTGGCCCTCGGCAACACCCCTCTGAGGACAGACACATGAAAACTAAAGCTAGGGTTCATATTAGGGCCTAAGGGCCTGTCCATTTCAATCTTCTGTCTCTGGGGACACTGTCTGAAAGTCTAAGTGGTGATAATGGCAGAGCTGGTGTCAGAGTGCCCCTTTTAGTCCAGGGCAGCCTACACTATCAGGATGGCCTCAGGGGCCTTGGAACTTTTCCCTAACCTGTAGGGTTGTGGTCAATGGATTGGGCACACTTTCCTTGGAGATGGCAGGCACAATCTTTCACTGTGGCTCCAGATGCCCTAGCCTGGAGGGTGTGTGGGTCCAGGCTGTGGGCACATAAGTCTGAAAACAAAAACTCAGCTTATGAGTGGCGCCGAGGGTATGGCAGGCCGGATGTACAGATAAAGAGTGAGCTCCTTGGCTTGTGAATCCTCACCAGTGTTTGAGTTTTCCAGTAGCCCCACCTGTACCTTGGCTCTGCTCTGGAATCCCTTTCTTGGAGAGACACATGAGCCAGACAACACGACTCCACCCTTCCCACAAAATGACCCCAAACTCATGAGGCCCCCGCTTCATGAAGGTGCCATCATGGACACATACTCCAGCCTCAGCCAACTTCTGATCCTCAGCCTGACTTCAGATGCAGGAGATTTTGATTCAGCCTCTGCCGATTGGGCCTGCTCTGCCCTTGGCTCCAATCCTCACCCTAGCTTGTGTTTTCAGACTTCCGTCCTCACACTCCTGGCCCACAAACCCTCCCTACTGGGAATTCTGGGGCCACACTGAAGCACTCTGCCTGCCTCCCAGGAGAAAAACATTGTCTATGGTGCTGCCCAGAAACCCCAAATGAGGATCAAACTGCTTGGCCCTCGGCAACACCCCAATTGCATAGGCTACCTTAAACACTGATGCTCTGTCGCAAATAGCCTGAGCCCAGACCTTCCAACAGACACCGACACAGCTGGCTGCACACCCAGCACATTGGACCCCCCACTGCCTTAGGCACCATCCATTCCCAACCTGGGTTTTCAGTCATCGGAACCTAGACCTTATCTCCAATCCCTGCACAGGGGGAACCTGATGCACAAGTCAGAACCCCTCCTTCCCCATGGCAAGAAACCTTGCTGCTGGCCGTGAGTCAAACCTTCAGTGTAGGAGAAAACGGCAAACCTGCCGGGCCTCATGAAGCCCCCCATATCCTTCAGGGAGAGGCCATCATGGACAAAAACTCTAGCTTGAAGCACGTCTCATAGTAGATATGACCGCAATGCAGGAGATCTTGATTAAGCCTCTGCAGAGTGGCCTGCCGTGCCCTCGGTCCCAAACCTCATGCTAGCTTGTGTTTTCAGACTTCCTTCCTCACACTCCTGGCAAACAATCCCTCCAGAGTAGGATTTGCAGAACCACGAGCCAGCCCAGTGACTGCCCACCGGTAGAAAACGTTTCCTTGTGGGGCTCTCCATAAAACCCAGATGAGGATCAACCTGCTCTTGCCTCGACGGCACTCAGATTTGATAGGCTGCTCTGGGCACTAATGCTCTGCCTTTCACAGCCTGATGCCAGACGTCCAGACAGGCAAGGAGACAGCTGGCCACACACCTAGCACTTCTGACACGCCATGGTCTTATGCCGTTATCTCTTCCTAACCTTGGTTTTCAG
Organism: Mustela nivalis; assembly: GCF_964662115.1. NCBI lineage: Eukaryota > Metazoa > Chordata > Mammalia > Carnivora > Mustelidae > Mustela > Mustela nivalis. The sequence continues at coordinate 126,967 of NW_028135751.1, read as the reverse complement.
ATATCTAAACCCAGATATTATATCAATTCCCCACACAGTTGGGCATCTGAATCACAAATCAGAACTCCTTCTTCCCCATGGCTGTAAGGCTTGCTCTTGGCATGGAGTCACACCTTCAGGGTGGGAGAAACCTTCATTTCCCCTGAAACCACGCCCAAACTTGAGTGCTGCCTTGGGCACAAATTCACTCTGTGACCCTCAGCATGAGCCCAATATCAAAGAAAGGCCTGTCAGGGCCTTGACCAAGAGCCCGCATATGGGGCGTGCCAAGCCCCTATACACCCAATCCTCACCAGTGTTTGAGTTTTCCAGTCTCCCCCCCGTTCCTGGGGCTCTGCTCTGGAATCACTTTCTTGGAGAGACACATGAGCCAGACAACAGGACTCCACCCTTCCCCCAAAATGACCCCAAACTCCTGTTAGCTGGGACAAATCCCCAGAGAGGGATACTTGTCCACAGTCACTGAGGCCACCCCCTACAATCTACGGCTATCCTGGACGCATCCAGAGACAAAAGCCTGAAGGAATCTCGCCGTTGATTCACAAGCCAAGGAACTCACTCTCTATCTGTACATCCGGCCTGCCATACCCTCGGCGCCACTCATAAGCTGAGTTTGTGTTTTCAGACTTCTGTGCCCACAGCCTGGACCCACACACCCTCTAGGCTAGGGCATCTGGAGCCACAGCGAAAGATTGTGCCTGCCCTCTCCAAGGAAAGTGTGCCCAATCCATTGACCACAACCCTACAGGTTAGGGAAAAGCTCCAAGGCCCCTGAGTCCATCCTGATAGTGTAGGCTGCCCTGGACTAAAAGGGGCACTCTGACACCAGCTGAGCCATTATCACCACTTATACTCTCAGACAGTGTCCCCAGAGACAGAAGATTGAAATGGACAGGCCCTTATGCCCTAATATGAACCTTAGCTTTAGTTTTCATGTGTCTGTCCTCAGAGGACTGGTTTCGTATACCAGCATATTAGGTTTTTCTGAGGCTCCAAACCAAACCTCTCTCGTCTCCACATGGAGTGCTTTCTTACTGGATCTGTATCAAACCCTTCTGGTCGGAGAATTCCGCAGGGCCACAGTACAACCATCACATTCCAAGGTCTCCATGGACAGAAACACACATTATGACGCATCCTCAGGAGAGGCCATTTCAACTCAGCCCGCTGGTTAGCTTGCCCCAGAGCCAGCAGATCAAACCTATCTTGTCGTTAATGGCCAAAGGGAATGCGAGGCATGCTGTTCAGGGATCCATCCTTTGAACCCTCCTCTTCAGTCCTTCCGTATGGTATGTACTGGAGCCATTCAACAGGACTCGACTGTCTCGCAGAAGGAAACCTTGTGGTTTGTGGCAACCTCCAAACTCAGCGTGGGATAACTTCGTTGGCCTCATGAGGCACCTGCTTCAAGGGCACAATCCAACCTCAGCCAATGTCTGATCCTCAGCCTGACTTCAGATGCATGAGATATCCTTTCAGCCTTTGCAGAGTGGGCCTGCTCCCCACCTCACCCTATGTTTTGTTTTCAGACTCTACCCTAGCACTCCTGGCCCAAAAGCCCTCATGATTGGGAATTCTGGTTCCAGAACGAAGCACTCTGCCTGCCCCCCAAAGAAAAACATTGTCTATGGCATTGCTCAGAAACCCCAAATGAAAATCAACCTGCTCAGCCCTCGGCAACACCCCAATTGCATAGGCTACCCTAAACACTATGCTCTGTCTTACATAGCCTGAGCCCAGACCTTGTGAGAGACATTGAGACAGTTGGCTTCACACCCAGCACATCGAACCTGCCATGGGTTAGGCCATTTCATCCCTTCCCATTGACCTGGGTGTCTTCCTGGAGGTATATTCTGAGGCTGTGTCAGACTATGCATTTTTTCTGGAGCTTCCTATGGAATTGGGGTGATATTAGGGGCCTTGCAATTTTCTCTTAATCTGGTGGGTTGGGAAACTGAGACAGGCTGACATTCCTTGGGAGAGCTGGCCCAGTGCTGTTGTGTGTTCCTGGAGGCCCCATCCTGGAGGGCATATGGGTCAGGACTCTGGGTCCAAAGTCTTCAGACACAAACTCGGGTAAGAGTTAAGCTCGAGGTGATGGCAGACCCAATCTGCAGACCCTGAGCGAAGCATCTCCAGATATGAAATTCGGACGGCTGTGAGGCAGGAGCACAGTCTTTTCTGTCTGACTTGTTTGTCTATGATGGCCACGAAATGGAGGGTGGCCTCATGGGTCCATGTGAGATTCTACCTCTCTGGGAATTCTGCTCGGCACCCAAGAGTTTGGTGTATTTCCGGGGGATGGGAGGAGCGCAGTTTTCTGAGTCAGGGATCCCGTCCAAACAGCCATTCCAGAGATGGGTCCTGGGTTATGGAGCCTGGATCACCGCAACAAGGCTTAGGATTTGGGCCTAGGGTCCTGCTCTATGTTTTCCTGGTACAGCTCCCGAGTGTTCTTGTTGGAAATGGGTCTCATTCTGAGGGTCACAATGCCTGTTTTTGCCCAGATGCCCATGCTGAGTGGGTGTGACCTCATGGGCTATGCACTTGGCTCCCACTCTGAGGGTTGGACTGCCATCTCAACATTCAGTTTTCCTGCCATGGGGAAGGAGGGGTACTTTTTTATGCTTCAGGTTCCCCCATGGGCAGGAATTTGAGCTAAGTTCTGGGACCGGTGCCTGAATACCCAGTTCACTTTGAGATGAGGTCCTCGGGCCAAGGCAGGACCCACCTGCAGAAAATGAGGCCTGCTTTCTGGGTGGCTGTCAGGAGCTCGGGCTCGAGCTGTGTCAGACAGAACATTCGTGGAGAGTTCGGCCTATGATATTGGGGTGCTTTTGAGAGCTGTGCAACTGGATCCTCATGGGGGATATTTGCACAGACCCTTTCTTCACTTCTTCTATCTGGTGAGCAGGCAGATGGCTGCATTACGGCTCCAGAATATCCAAGTTGGAGGGTTTGCAGGCGAGGAGTGTGAGGACAGAAGTATGAAAACATAAGCTACGGTTACGCTCAGTGCCGAGCACATGTCTATTCCAATGTACAGCAGTTGTTTCGAGATCTTCAGCACCTGGGCGAGGGGAAGATGTCTGCTCACGCTGGAGTTTGTATCCATGATGGCCAACAAATGGTGGGGAGGCCTCAAGAATTCTTGGAGGTTTTTCCAAGCTGGAGCTTGTGAGCTGCTCCAAACATCAAGGTGTCCTACTAAGGGACAGCAGAAGTCTTCTTACAGGGCTCCAGGGTCCCCCATATGGAAGAATCGATAGCAATGCTCTCTGAATGGAGGCCTGGGAAGCCAATCTCGTGTTACCATTGCAGCTGAGGAACAGGGTAAGCTTGAACCAATGACACTGATTCCAAGTTCCAAGTGATTTGCGTTGATGGAAGTTCTCAGTCTAACAGGTCCCAATGCTGCTTGGTGTCCAGGGAGACCTTAGAATGTGGTGGCGGCTCTCTTACCATTGAGGATTCTCTATCCTTAGGATTAGACCCAGTACCCAGGAGCCAGGTTTCCTTCTTGTGACAGGATGTGTGCTCTTGTATGGCTCACGGACCACAGGTTGGACCATATGCTTGAATTTCCAGAACAGACCTCTAGGAAGAGAGACCTCAAAACATAAGCTAGGGTTCTGATGAGGTTTTAGGGCCATGGAAGTTTCAATCTTCGGACTAAGTGCCATTGGCCTGCATGTCATCCTGGAGGTAGGTGCTGAGGCTGTGTCAGGCTGTGCACTTTTTCCAGAGTGGCCTATGATATTGGGGTGCAGTCAGGGGCCTTGCAGTTTTCTCCTAATCTGGACATTTTGGGAAACTGAGATGGGCAGGGTTTCCTCAAGAGAGCAGGGCCAGTGATGTCATGTGTTTCTCGAGGCCCCATCCTGGAGGTCATGTGTGTCAGGACTTTGGGACCAAAGACTTTAGACACAACCTCGGATAAGAGATAGGAGTGAGGTGATGGCAGTCCGAATATGAAGACCCTGAGGGAAGCTCCTCGGGATTTGAAATTCAGGTGGCTGGGAGGGAGGAGCACAGGCTTTTCTGTCTGGATTTTGTGTCTAGGATGGCCACTAAATGGAGGGGTGACCTCATGTGTCCATGGGATATTATTCCACACTGGTGATTCTGCTTGGCACCCAAGAGTTTGATTTCTTTTTGGGGAAGAGGAAAAGACTGTATTCCATCTCTGGGATCCTGTCCAAACAGGGATTCCAGAGATGGGTTCTGGGTACAGACACTGGGAAAACTTAACCAAAGCTTCGATTTGGGATCCTGGTCCTGATCCCAAGGGGGATCTTTGGAAAGGGGTCTCATTCTGAGGGTCACAATGCCTATTTGTGCCCAGCTGCCCGTCCTGTGTAGGCATGGTCTCATGGACCATGCACCTGGTTCCCACTCAGGGTTGTACAGCCATCTCAACATTCAGTTTTCTGGCCATGGTGAAGGAGGAGCACTCTTTTGTGCTTCCGAGTCCCCTATGGGCAGGAATTTGAGCTAAGTCTGGGACAGGTACCTGAATATCCAATTTGCTTCAAGATGATGGCCTCGGGCCAAGGTTGGACCCACCTGGAGGATATGGGGCCCACTATCTGGGTGGCTGACAGGAGGTCGGGGATCAGGCGGTGTCAGATAGACAATTTATGCAGAGGTCTGTCTATTATATTGGGGTGCCACTGAGGGCCGTGCAGGAGGATCCTCATGTGGGTTTCTACGAAGACCCATAGGGCACTTCTTTCTGGTGGGCAGTCAGAAAGCTGCACTGTGGCTTCAGAATTCCCAATATGAAGGGCTTGTAGGCGAGGAGTGTGAAGACAGAAGTCTGAAAACACAAGCCACGGATAAGCTCAGTGCCGACCACAGGACCATTCCATTGTGCAGTGGTTGTTTCGAGATTTCCAGCACCTGAGTATGGGCGAGGGTCAGATGTATGCTCACGCTGGGTTTGCATCCATGATGGTCAACGAATTGTGGGGTGGCCTCAAGAATTCTTGGAGATTTTCCCAAGCAGGACCTTGTGAGCTGCTCCAAACAGCAAGGTGTCCTACTGTGGGACAGGGGAAGTCCGCTTACAAGGCTCCAGGGTCCCCCATATAGAAAGATTCGACAGCAGAGGTCTCTGAATGGGGGCCTGGGAAGTCTTCCTTGCATGACCATTGCAGCTGAGGAACATTGCAGGCTTGATCTGCTGGTTTTTGTTCAAATTTCCAAGTGATCTAAGTTGACGGATGTTCTCAGTCTAATGAGTCACAATGCTGCTTGGTGTCCAGGGAGACCTTAGAATGTGGTGGTGAGGGTGCCTGGGTGGCTCACTGGGCTAAGCCGCTGCCTTCGGCTCAGGTCATGATCTCAGGGTCCTGGGATTGAGTCCCGCATCGGGCTCTCTGCTCAGCAGGGAGCCTGCTTCTTCCTCTCTCTCTCTCTGCCTTCCTCTATGCCTACTTGTGATCTCTCTCTGTCAAATAAATAAATAAAATCTATATAAAAAAAAGAATGTGGTTGTGGGTCTGTGGCCATGCAGGATTCTCCTACCTGAGGGTTAGACCCAGTTCCCAGGAGCCAGGTTCCCTTCTCGGGACAGGAGGGGTTCTCTTCTATGGCTCAGGGACCACATGTCGGATCATATGTTGGATTTCAAGACCAGGCCTCTGGGCACAGAGGCCTGAATATCTAGGCTAGGGTTCTTATGAGGTTGTAGGGGCATGTCATCCTCAACCTTCGAACTTAGGGACTTTGACCTGTGAGTCTTCCTGGAGGTAGATGCTCAGGCTGTGTCAGACTGTGCATTTTTTCCAGAGTGGCCTATGAAATTGGGGTGGGCTCAGGGGCCTTGCAGGCTTTTCCTAATCTGGAGGGTTTGTGCAACTGAGACGGCAGAATTTCATCCAGAGATCAGGCCCAGTGATGTAGTGTGGTTCTGTCAGCCCCATCCTGCAGGGAATGTGGTTAAGGGCTCTGGGACCAAAGTCTTCAGACACAAAATTGTGTATCAATTAGGAGGGAGGTGATGGCAGCCCCGATCTGCAGACGCTGAGGGCAGCTCCTCAGGATTTGAAATTCGTGTGGCTGGGAGGCAGGAGCAAAGGCTTTTCTGTCTGGATTGTGTCTAGGATGGCCTTGGAATGGTGGGGTGTCCTCATGTGTCCATGGAATATTCTACCTCTCTGGGGATTCTGCCCAGCACCCAAGAGTTTGGTGTCTCACTGGGAAGGAGAGAGCTTGGTTTACTGTTTCAGTGTTTCCGTCAACACAGGGATTCCAGAGATGGGTTATAGGTCCCTGTGCCTGGATAACCCTACAAAGGCTTAGTATTTGGGCCTAGAGGCTTGACTGCCTGGCTCTGTGGGGCTTTGGTTCAGCTCCCATGGAGACTTGTTGGAAATGGGTCTCAGGGTAAGGGTCACAATGCCTGTTTGTGCCCAGATGCCCATCCTGAGTGGGCATTGGCTCTTGTTCCATGCACCTGGATCCCAATATGAGGGTTGGACCACCATATCAACATTTAATTTTCCTTCTATGAGGAAGGAGGAGTACTCTTTTGTGCTTCAGATTCCCCCATGCACAGTAATTTGAGCTATGTTCTGGGACTGGTACGTGAATAACCAGGTTGGTTTGAGATGAAGGACTCAGGTCAAGGCAGGTCACACCTGCCAGATATGGGTCCCGCTATCTAGGTGGCTACCAGGAGGTCGGGGCTCGAGCTGTGTCAGACAAAGCATTAGTTCACAAGGTGGCCTATGATATTGTGGTGCTATAGAGGGCTGTGCTGGTGGAACCTTATATGGAGTTTCACGCAGACCCATAGGGCACCTCTTTTTTCTGGTGGGCAGGCAGAAGGCATTGTGGCTCCCAAATTCCCAATATGGGGGACTTGAATGCGAGGAGTGTGAGAACAGAAGGCAGAAAACACAATCTATGCTTAATCTCAGTGCCGAGAACATGGCCGTTCCAATGTGCAGTGGTTTTTTCGAGATCTCCAGCATCTGAGTACAGGCGAGGGTCAGATGTCTGCTCATGATAGAGTTTGTATCTATCGTGGCCAACAAATGAAATATCCAGCACCTGAGTAAAGGTGGATTTCAGATGTTTACGCACACTGGAGTTTGTGTCTCTGATAACCGAATGGAGGAGTGGCATCAAGAGGCTGATGCATGTGAGATGCTCCAAACAGCAAGGTTGTTTTTTCTACTGGACAGTTAGAGTCTGGTATGTTTTCTGCAGGGCCCCCCATGTGAAAAGTATGGGTAGCAGAGCCCTTCCACATGGATGCCTGGAAAGCACACCTCCATTGACCAATGCAGCTGAGGAACATGCAGGTTCTGTACGGTGCTTCTGGGGCGAAGCACCAAGGTCTTGAGTTGACATGGAATCTCTTGAAGATGGGTTACAATGCTGGTTTTTTTTACCAGGTAGATCTTAGAATGTGTTGGTGGCTAAGGTGCCTGCAAGATTCTCCTACCCTGAGGGTTTAACACAGGTCGAAGAGCACGGTTACCTTCTGGGGACAGGAGATGTAGTGTTTTGTGGCTCAGGGACCACATGCCATATCATAAGTTCCTATTCAAGAACAGGCCTCTGAAGACAGATGCCCGACAACCTAATCTAGGGTTCCAATGAGTACCAGGGGCATGAGAGGTTCAATCTTCAGACTTAGGACAGTTGACTTGGGTGTCTGCCAGGATGTAGGTGATCAGGGAGTTTCAGACTGCGCACTTATGTCCAGAGTAACCTCCAATATTGGGGTGGCCACAGGGGCCTTGAATGTTTCAACCAACTCTGGAGGGTTTGGTTAACTGACATGCACAATTTCCATGGGGATGGCAAGCACAGTCCTGTGGTGTGGCTCCAGAGACTCCACCCTGGAGGGCATGTGAGCCATGGTTCTGGGAGGGAAGTCTGCAAACACAAACTCGGGTTAGGTTTAGTGGCTAGGTTATCGCAGGGCAATGTGTAGACCTGGAAGGCTACTCGTCAGGAACAGTAACTGGAATGACCCGAAGGTGGAAGCACAGGCTTTTATATCTGGATTGTGTGACTAGGGTGACCTCAGAATGTAGCTGTGGCCTCATGGGTCCATGGGAGATTTTTCCTCTAAGGATACTGGCGGCTCCCAATATTTTGATGACTTTTTGAGATGGGAAGACTGCTATTTTCGATCTTAGGTGTGCCCCAAAACAGGGATTCCAGAGATGGGCTCTGGGTCTAGGCGCCTGGAAAATCCCACCAAGGGTTGGGATTTGGGCTTATGGGCAGACCAGGCCTGCAATGCAGGATCTTGGTGGTGCAACTGAGAGGGCTTGTTTGGAAGCATGCTCAGGCTGAGCATTACAATGCCTGTTTGTGCCCAGGGTGGCCCTCAGGAGTGGGCGTGGTCCCTTTGTCCATTTTCTGGCTCCCACACTGAGGGATGGACACACATTCCAATGGCCAGGTTTCTAGCCATGGGAAAGGAGGAAATATCTATTGTGCTTCATGTTCCCCCATAGGCAGGGATTACAGCAAAGGTCTGGGGACAGATGCCTGAATACCAAGGATGCATAGAGATGACAGATTTGGGCCATGGCCGTTCTCACATGCTGGATATGGGCCCCGCTCTCTGGGTGGCTGACACGAGGTCTGGGCTCAGGCTGTGTCAGACACAGCACTAGTGGCCAGAGAAGTCTATATATTGGGGTTCTCTCCAGGGCCGAGTAAATTGATCCTCATGTAGGGTTTCTGGCGAGACTCACGAAGCACTTCTTTCTGTGGGGCAGGCAGAATGCTGCCTTATGGATCCAGAATTCCCTATCAAGAGGGTTTGGGGACAAATAGGGTGAGAATGCAATTGTAAACACCAGCTATGCTTAAATTGAGTGCCAAGCGGAAGTCAGTTTCAATGTGCAGCAGCTTATACGAGATATCCAGCACCTGAGTAAGGGCAGATGTCAGATATTTGCTCACACTGGAGTTTGTGTCTAGGATGACGACTAATGGAGGGGTGGCTTCAGGAGGCAATGGAGGATTACCCACGCTTAAGATTGTGAGATGCTCCAAACAACAAGGTTTCCTTCTAATGGACAGGAGGAGTCTGTTTTTTTTTTCCTCCAGGGTCCCTCAAGTGGAAGTTTGCGTAGCAGAGCCCTCCCGCATGGATGACTGGAAAGCACACGTCCAATGACCATTGCAGCTGAGGAACATGACAGGTTCATTTTGGTGGTTCTGGTGCCAAGGACCAAGGCCTTGAGTTGACTTGGAATCTCTTACAGATGTGTCCCAAAACTGGTTTGTTACAAGGGAGTTCTTAGAATGTATTGGTGGCTATGGGCCACGCTGAGGGTTTGGCACAGGTCGATGTGCACAGTTTCCATCTTGGGAGAGGAGATGTTCTGTTTTGTGGCTCAGGGTACATATGTTGTATCCTGACTTGTTATTCAAGAACAGTCCTCTGAGGATTGATGCTTGCAACCTAATCTAGAGATCCAATGATGTCCTTGGTGCCCATCAGGTTCAATTTTCTTACTAAGGACCATTGATATGGTTGTCTGACTGGATGTAGGTGATCAGGGTGTTTCAGACTGTGCATTTGCATCCAGAGCCACTTCCAATATTGGGGTGGGCTCAGGGGCCTTGCAGGTTTCTCCTAACTTGGAGGCTTTGGGGAACTGTGATGGGCACAGTTTCCTTGGGGATGGCAGGCCCAGTCCTGTGGTAAGGCTTCAGAGACCACCTCCTTGAGGATATGAGAGCCATGGTTTTGGGAGGGAAGTCTGCAAACACAAATTTGGGTCAGGGATAGTGGCAAGGTGATCGCAGGTCCAATGCATAGACCTAGAATTCATCACGTCAGCAACTGTAATTAGGGTGACTGAAAGCTGGTAGCACAGGCTTTTCTATCTGGATTGTGTGTCCAGGATGGGCTCTGAATGTAGACGTGGTCTCATGGTTCAATGGGAGACTTTTCCTCTCTAAGGATCCTGGTGGATCTCCATAGATTGGTGGTTTTTCAGAGAAGAAAAGAGTGCTCTTTTCCATCTTAGGGGTGCTCCAAAACAGGGAAGAATGCTGTTTTCCAACTTAGGCTTATGCCAAAACAGGGATTCCAGAGACGGGCTCTGGGTCTGGGTGCCCGGATATCCCACCAAGTGTTAGGATTTGGGCCTAGGGGCATTCCAGGCCTGCAATGCAGGATCCTAATGGTGTAACAGAGAGGGCTTGTTTGAAAGCATGCTCAGGCTGAGGGTCATCATGCCTCTTTGTGCCCAGGGTGGCCCTCAGGAGAGGGCGTAGTCTCATTGGCCATATAGCTGGATCCCACTTTGAGGGTTGGACACCCATTGCAACAGCCAGGCTTCCTGCAATGGAAAGAGGAGTTCTCTATTGTGCTTCAGGTTCCCCCATTGGCAGGGTTACAGGAAAGGTCTGTGGAAAGTTGCCTTAATACCAAGGATGTGTACAGATGACAGGCTAAGAATTCCCAGGTAACAAAACAGCATTGTTACCCATGTTCATGACATTCCATGTAAAAATAAGCCCTTAGTACTTCGCCCCAGAGCCTCCAGAATGAACTTGCCATGTTCCTAAGCTGCAATGGTCAGTGGAGGTGTGGTTTCCAGGCAACCATACGGGGGTGCTCTGCTACACAAACTTTGCAATTGGCGGGGACCCTTGAGACAAAAAAACAGAATGCCCCTGTCCGGTAGAAGGAAACCTTCTGTTTGGAGCATCTCACAAGCCCCAGCGTGGGAAATCCTCCATTTCCTCTTGAAGCCACCACTCCATTTGTCAGTCATCATAGACACAAACTCCAGCATGAGCAAACATCTGACATCTGCCCTTACTCAGGTGCTGGATTTCAATTCGATCGCTGCACACTGGAACTGCCTTTAGTTTGACTGAATTAAGCCATAGCTTGGGTTTACAATTCCATCCTCAGTCTACTGGTCCACAAGCCCTATTGTGAGGGAATTCTGGAGCTACAACACAATATTCTGCCTTCCCCATAGAAAGAAAAAGGGCCTGGAGAGTCTGCCCAGAAACTCCATATGATGGTCAATCTTCTCAGTGCTAGACGGAACCCTGATTCATAGGCTGCCCTGGGCACTAGTGCTGTGTCTGACATAGCCGGAGCCAGGACCTAGTGTCAGCCACGGAGAGATCAGGGCCCATATCCAGCATGTGAGACCAGCTATGGCCCAAGTCTGTCTTCTCTTCTATTCTTGGTATTCAGGCATCTGTACCCACACCTTTGCTGAAATCCTTGCCATTGGGGGAACCTGAAGCACAATAGAGAACTCCTCCTTCCCCATGGAAGGTATTCTGACAGTTGGGATAGTTGCTCAACCCTCAAAGTGGAAGGCAGCTCCATGGCCAAGGAGACCATGTGCACTCATGATGGCTTCCCCGGGCACAAGCAGGCATTGTGACCTCAGCCTGAGCATGCTTTCAACCAAACGCTCTCAATTGCATCTCTGGGACCCCGAATTGCAGGCCTAGTACACACCTAGGCCCAAATCCTAACCCTGGTGGGATTTTACAGGGGCCCAGACACAGAGCCCATCTCTGGAATCCCTATTTTGGGGGACCCTTAAGATGGAAAACAGCACTCTTCCCTTCCCCGAGATAGTCACCAAACTCTTGGTAGCCACCAGGATCCTTGAGTGGAAAAATCTGCCATAGACCCATGAGAACACACCTGCATTCCGAGGCCATCCTGGACATACAATCCAGATACATATCATGTGCTATCACCTTTGAGTCATCGGATTTACAGTTCCTGACGAGCTGCCTTCCAGGTCTATGCATTGGGCCTGCAATCACCTTGCCATTAACCTAAACTGAGTTTGTGTTTGCAGACTTCCTTCCTAAAACCATGGCTCACATGACCTCCAGGTTCTGGCATCTGAAGCCACACCACAAGACTGTGCATGAGATCCTCAAGGAAACTGTGCCCATCACTTTTGCCCGATACCTTTAGATTAGGAGAAACCTGCAAGGCCCCTGAGCGCAGCCAAATAATGGAGGCCGCTCTGGGCACAAATGCACAGTCTGAGACACCCTGATCACCTCCATACAGGCAGACACCCAAGTCAATGCTCCTGAGTCAGAAGATTGAACCTGACATGCCCCGAGGACTTCATTGGCACACTAGATTAGGTTTACAGGTATCTGTCGTCAGAGGCCTGCTCTGGAATATCAACTTATGATAAAATATATAGTCCCTGAGCCACAGAACAGAATATGTTCTCCCCAAAAAGGAAGCCATGCTCCTGGAATTGTGTCATACCCTAAGGGTATTTGGATCCTGAATGGCCCCTTAGCAACCAGCACATTCTATGATATTCCTGGTAACAAACCATCATTGTGCCCCATCTTCATGAGACTCCATGTCAACTCAAGGTCTCGATATATTGCCCCAGAGCCACCAGAATGCACCTGCCATGTTCCTCAGCTGCAATGGTCAATAGAGGGGTGATTTCCAGGCATCCCTGTGGGGTTCTCTGCTACAAAACTTTCCACATGGAGAAACCAGAGAAAACAAACCAGACTTCTCCTGTGCGGTAGAAAGAAACTTTGCTATTTGGAGCATCTCACAAGCCCCAGCATGGGAAATCCTCCATGGCCTCTTGACGCCACCCTTCCATTTGTGGGTAATCACAGACACAAACTCCAGTGTGAGCAAACATCTGACATCCACCCTTACTTAGGTGCTGGATATTCGAAACGGCAGCTGCACACTGGAACTGCCTTTTGCTTTTCACTGAACTTAACCATAGCTTTGTATTACTATTCTATCCTCACCACACTGCTCCACAATATCTCTTGATAGGGAATTCTGGAGCCACAACGCAGTATTCTGCCTTCCACATAGAAAGAAGAAGGACCTGTTGAGTCTGCCCAGAAACTGCACATGAGGATCAATCTACTCAGACCACGAGGCAACCCTGATTAATAGATTTCCCTGACCACTAGTGCTGTGTCTGACAGAGTCTAAGCCCCGACCTCGTGTCAGCCACCCAGAGGTGAGGGCCCATATTTAGCATGAGAGATCGGCCATGGCCCTGGGCCATCATCTGTACCCATCCTCGGTATCCAGTCATCTGTCCCCCAAACTTTGCTGGAATTCCTGCCAATGGCGAACCTGAAACACAATAGAGAACACCTCCTTCCCCATGGCAGGAATATTGGCTGTTGGGATGGTTGTCCAACCCTCAGCGTGGGAGCCCGCTACATGGCCAAGGAGACCATGCCCACTCCTGAGGGCCGACATGGGCACAGGCAGGCATGGTGATCCTCAGCCTGAGCATGTTTTCAAACAAACACTCTCAGTTGCTCCTCCAGTACCAGCATTGCAGGCCTGGTATGCCCCTAGGCCCAAATCCTAACCCTTGGTGGGATTTTCCAGGTGCCCAGACCCAGAGTCCGTCTCAGAATCCCTGTTTGGGGCACCCTTAAGATGGAAAACAGCACTCTTCCCTTCCCTGAGAAAGGCACCAAACTATTGGGAGCCGCCAGGATCCTTAGAGAGAAAAAATCTCCCATGGACCCATGAAAACAAACCTGCATTCCGAGGCCATCCTGTCCACACAATCCAGAGAGAAAAGTCTTTGCTACCGCCTTCGAGTCATCCTATTTACATTTCCTGACGAGCTGCCCTCCATGTCTATGCATTGGGCCTGTGATCATCTCGACACTAACCCTAACCCCAGTTTGTGTTTGCCGACTTCTCTCCCAAAACCATGGCTTACATGCCCACCAAGATGTGGTCCCTCAAGCCACATCACAGGAAAGTTCCTGCCATCCCCAAGAAAACAGTGCCCATCAGGTTGTCCAAACCCTCCAGATTAGGAGAAACCTGCCAGGCCCCTGAACCCACCCCAATATTGGCGGTTGCTCTGGATGCAAACGTGCAGTCTGAAACACCCTGAGCACCTCCATCGAGGCAGAAAGCCAAGTCAATGGTTCTGAGTCAGATGATTGAACCTGACATGCCCCTAGGACTTCACTGGAACCCTAGATTGGGTCTTCAGACATCTGTTCTCAGAGTCCTGTTCTGGAATACCAAGTTATGATACAACATGTGGTCCCTGATTCCCACAACAGAACATCTCCTGTCTCCAGAAGGAAAATGTGCTCTTGGATCTATGTCCAACTTTCAGGGTAGATGGATCCTGCATGACCCATTAGCCCCAGCACCTTCTATGATCTCCCTGGTAACAAACCAGCATTGTGACCCAACTTCCTGAGACTTGATGCCAACTCAAGGTGTTGGTACTTTGCCCAAGAGCCATGAAACGAATCTGCCATGTTCCTCAGGTACAAAGGTCAATGGACGTGTGCTTTCTAGGCATCCAAGAGGTAGTTCTCTGCTACACAAAAATTCCACATAGGGAACCCTAGAGCAAACAAATAAGACTGCTCGTGTCAGGTTGAAGGAAACCTTGGTTGTTTGGAGCATCTCACAAGCCCCAGCCTGGGAAGTCCTCCACATTCTCTTGATGCCAACCCTCCATTTGTTAGTCATCATAGACACAAATTCCAGCATGAGCAAACATCTGACATCTGCTCTTACTCAGGTGCTGGATATTCGAATCAGTCACGCACACTGGAAATACCTTTCACTTGACACTGTATTCTTGCATAGTTTGGGTTTACAATTCCATCCTCACCCTACTGGACTGCAAGTCCTCTTGAGAGGGAATTAGGGAGACAAAACGCAACATTCTGCCTTCCCCATAGAAAGAAGAAGGGCCTGGTGAGTCTGCCCAGAAACTCCCCATGAAGATCAATCTACTTGGCCCTCGAGGGAACCCCGATTTATACTTTGCACTGGCCACTAGCGCTGTGTCTGAGAGAGCCTGAGCTTCAACCTCGTGTCAGCCACCCAGAGTGTGGGGCCCTTATCCAGCATGTAGGACTGGCCATGGCCCAGTCATCTCTACCCATCCTTGGTATTCCGGCAACTATCCCAGACCTTTGCTGGAATCCCTACCAGTTGGGGAACCTGAAGCACAATTGAGAACTCCTCCTTCCCCATGGCAGGAAGCCTGGCAGTTGCTATGGGTGCCCAACCCTCAGAATTAGAACCAGGTGCATGGCCAATGAGACAACGCCCAATCATAAGGGCCGCCTGGGCCAAAGCAGGCATTGTGTCCCTCAACCTTAGCATGCATTCAAACAAATGCTCTCAGTTGTTTCTGCAGGGTCCCGCATCGCAGGCCTGGTATGCCCTTAGGACCAAATCCTAACACTTCGTGGGATTTTCCATGCCAACATAACCAGAGCCCGTCTCTGGAATCTCTGTTTTGAAGCACCCCTATGATGGAAAACAGCAATCTTCCCTCCCCTGAGAAAACTATTAGGAGCTGCCAGGATGCGTAGAGAAGAAAAATCTCCCAGGGCTCCATAAGACCACACCTTCATTCCGAGGCCATCCTGGACACACAATCCAGATACAAGAGACTGTGCTACCACCTTCGAATCACCTGGTTTACAGTTCCAGACGAGCTGCCCTAGAGACCTACGCATTGGGCCTGTGATCACCTCGCCATTAACCCTACCTCAAGTTTGTGTTTGCAGACTTCTTTCCCAAAACCATGGCTCACATGCCCTCTATGATGGGTCTCTGTAGCCACAGCACAGGAAAGATCCTGCTATCCCCAATGAAACTGTGTCAATCACAGTTGCCCAAACCCTCCAGATTAGGAGAGACCTGCAAGTCCCCTGAGCCCAGTCCAATATTGGAGGCCACTCTGGACACAAATGCACAGTGTGCAACACCCTGATCACCTCCATCCAAGAAGACACCCAAGTCAATGGTCCTGAGTCAGAAGATTGGTCCCTGAACACCACAATAGAATATCTCCTGTCCCCAGATGGAATTCGTGCTCTTCCACTTGTGTCAAGGGTCGGGGTATATGAATTATGCACAGCCCCTTAGCCCCCAGCACATTCTAAGATCTCTCTGGTAACAAACAAACAGCATTGTGATCCATCTTCATGAGATTCCATGTCACTTCAAGTCCTTGGTAATTCGCCCCAGAGCCACCAGAATGAACCTGCCATGTTCCTCACCTGATATGGTCAGTGGAGGTGTGCTTTCCAGGCATCCATGTGGGAGTGCTCTTCTACTTATTCTTTCCACATGTGGGACCCTGGAGCAAACAAACCAGACTGCCACTGACCAGTAGAAGGGAACCCTCTGTTTGGAGCATCTCAGAAGCACCAGCAGGAGAAATCCTCCATGGCCCTTGACACAACCCCTCCATTTGTCAGTCATCATAGACAAAAACTCCAGCATGAGAAAACATCTGAAATCTGCCGTTATTTAGATTCTGCACTTTCTTTTCCACCACTGCACACTAGAACTGCGTTTCACTTGACACTGAATTTATCCATAGCTTGGGTTTAGAATTCCATCCTCAGCCTCCTGGTCTGCAAGCCCTCTAGAGAGGGAATTTGGAGCCACAAGGCAACATTCTCCATTCCCACTAGAAAGAAATAGGGCCTGGTGAATCTTCCCAGAAACTCCACATGAGGTTCAATCTACTTGGCACTCGATGGAACCTTGATTTATAGGCTGTCCTGGGCACTAGTACTAGTACTAGTACTAGTACTGTGTCTGACAGAGCCTGAGCCAAGACCTAGTTTCAGGCACCCAGAGATATGAGCCCATATCCAGCATGTGAGATTGGCCAGGGCCCAAGTCCATCATCTCTACCCATCCTTGGTATTCAGGCACCTGTCCCCAGACCTTTTATGTAATCCCTACCAATGGGGTAACCTAAAGCACAATAGAGAACTCCTCCTTCCCCATGGTAGGAATCCTGGCTGTTGATATGAGTGTCCAAACCTCAAAGTGGGAGCCAGCTGCATGGCCAAGGAGACAATGCCCACTCATGAGGGCTGCCCTGGGCACAAGTAGCCATTGTAACCCTCAGCTTGATCAAGCCTTCAAAAAAATGCTCTTAGTTGCACCTCCAGGATCCTGCATTGCAGGCCTGATATGCCCTTAAGCCCAAATCCTAACACATCGTGGGATGTTCCATGTGCACATACCCAGAGCCCGTCACTGGAATCCCTGTTTTGAGGCACCCCTAAGATGGAAAACAGCACTCTTCACTTCCCTGAGAAAGCCACCAAACTAATGGGATCCCCCAGGATCCTTGAGAAGAAGAATCTCCCATGGTCCCATGAGTCCACACCTGTATTCCGAGGCCAGCGTGGATATGCTATCCAGATACAAGAGACTGTGCTACTGGCTT
This sequence comes from Mustela nivalis, assembly GCF_964662115.1. NCBI lineage: Eukaryota > Metazoa > Chordata > Mammalia > Carnivora > Mustelidae > Mustela > Mustela nivalis. The sequence continues at coordinate 109,730 of NW_028135751.1, read as the reverse complement.
CGAGTCACCTGATTTACAGTTCCTGACGTGCTGCCCTCCAGATCTTTGGATTGGGACTGTGAACACCTCTCCATTAACCTTATCCCGAGTTTGTGTTTGCAGATCTCTCTCTAAAAACAATAGCTCACATGTCCTCCAGGATGGGGCCCCTAGAGTCACACCACAAGACTGTGCTTGCCATCCCCAAGGAAACTGGGCCCATCACAGTTGCCCAAACCCTCCTGATTAGGAGAAACCCGGAAGGCTCCTGAGCACATCCCAATATTGGAGGCTGCTCTGGATGCAAATGCACAGTCTGAAACACCCTGATCACCTCCATCCAGGCAGACACCCCAATCAATGGTCCTGAGTCAGATAATTGAACCTGACATGGCCCTAGGACCTCATTGGAAGAGGGATTAACTTTTCAGGCACCTGTCCTCAGAGGCCTCTTCTGGAATACCAACTTATGATACAAATTATGGCCCCTGAGCCCCAGGGTGGGAAATCCTCCATGGCCTCTTGACGCCACCTCTCCATTTGTTGGTCATCGTAGACACAAACTCCAGCCTGAGCAAACATCTGACATCCGCCCATATTCAGGCGCTGATATTTGAATCAGCTGCTGCACACTGGAACTGCCTTTCGCTTTGCAATGAATTTAAGCCTAGCTTCAGACTACAATTTCATCCTCACCCTACTGGTCTGCCATATCTCTTGATAAGGAATTCTGGAGCCACAACGCAACATTCTGCCTTCTTCATAGATAGAAGGACCTGGTGAGTCTGCCCATAAACTGCACATGAAGATCAATATACTCAGCCCAGGAGGGAACCCCTATTTATAGTTTGCCCTAGCCACTAGTGCTGTGTCTGACAGAGCCTGAGCCCCTACCTCGTGTCAGCAACCCAGATGGTGGGGCCCACATTAACCATGTGAGACCGGCCATGGCCCAGGGCTGTCATTACTACCCATCCTTGGTATTCAGGCATCTGTCCCCTAGATCTTAGCTGGAATCCCTACCAATGGGGGGACCTGAAGCACAATAGAGAATTCATCCTTCGCCATGGCAGGAATCCTGGCTTTTGGATGGGTGTCCAACCCTAGGAATGGGAACTGGCTGCATGGCTGAGTAGACATCGCCCAATCCTGATGGCCTCCGGGGCACAAGCAGGCATTGGGACCCTCAGCTTGACCATACTTTCAAACAAACGCTCTCAGTTGCACCTCCAGGATCCCGCATTGCAGGCCTGGTATGGCCCTAGGCCTAAATATTAACCCTTGGTGGGATTTTCCAAGCACTTAGACCCAGAGCTCATCTCTGGAATGCCTGTTTTGGGGCACGCTTAAGCTGGAAAACAGTACTCATCCCTTCCCGGAGAAATCCAACAAACTATTGAGAACCGCCAGGATCCTTGAGAGGAGAAATCTCCCATGGACCCTTGAGACAACACCTGCAATAAAGGCCATTCTGGAAATTAAATACAGATACAATTACCTGTGCTACCACCTTTGAGTTACGTGATTTACAGTTCCAGACTTGCTGCCCTCCTGGTCTATGGATTGGGACTATGATCACCTTGCCACTAACCCTAACCTAAGTTTGTGTTTGCAGACTTCTCTCTCAAAATCATGGCGCACATGTCCTCCAGGATGGGGTCTCTGGAGTCCCACCACAGGACAGTTCCTGCAATCCCCAAGGAAACTACCCATCACAGTTGTCCAAAAACCCCATATAAGGAGAAACCTGCAAGGAACCTGAGCCAACCATAGTATTGGATGCCACTCTGGACACAAATGCACAGTCTGAAACACCCTCATCACCTGCATCCAGTCAGACACCAGAGTCAATGATCCTGATTCAGAAGATTGAATGACATTCCCCTAGGGCCTCATTCAAACCCTTTATTAGGTTTTCAGGCTTCTGTCCTCAGAGACCTGTTCTGGATTACCAATTTATGATACAACATATGGCCGCTGAGCCCCACAACAGAATATCTCCTGCCCCCAGAAGCAATCCAGGCCCTTGGGCCTGTGTCAAATCCTCAGGCTAGATGAATCCTGCATGGCCCATTAACCACCAGCACATTCTAAGATGTCCCTGGTAACAAACCAACATTTTGACCCATCTTCATGAGGTTCCATGTCCAATCCAGTCTTTATTTCTTCGCCTCAAAGCCACCAGATGCCATGTTCCTTCGCTTTCATGGTCAATGAAGGTGTGCTTTCCAGTCACCCATGTGGGAGATCTATGTTATCCGATCTTTCGACATGGGGAACCATGGAGGAAACAAATCAGACTGCCCCTGTCTGGTAGAAGGAAACCTTGCTGTTAGGAGCATCTCAAAAACACCAGATTGGGAAATCCTCCATAACCTCTTGACGCCACCCCTCCATTTTTGTGTCATCATAGACACAAACTCCAGCATGAGCAAATATCTGACATCCACCCTCACTCAAGTGCTGAATATTGGATTCAAACAAAGCACACTGGAAATTTCTTTCGCTTGATACAGAATGTAACCATAGCTTAGGTTTACAATTCCATCCTAAGCCTCCTGGTCCACAAGCCCTCTTGATAGTGAATTCTAGAGCCACAAAACAGCATTCTGCCTTCCCCTTACAAACAAGAAGGGCCTGGTGAGTCTGCCCAGAAACCATACATGAGGATCAATCTGCTCGGCACTCGAGGGAACCCCAATTTATAGGCTGCCCAGGGCACTAGTGCTGTGTCTGACAGAGCCTGAGCCAAGACCTAGTGTCAGCCATCCAGTGATCGGGGCCCATATCCACGATTTGATACTGGCCATGGCCCATGTCCATCATCTTTACCCATCCTTGGTATTCAGGCCTCTGTCCCCAGACCTTTGCTGGAATCCCCGCTAATGGGGGAACCTGAAGCACTATAGAGAACTCCTCTTTCCCCATGGCAGGATTCTGGCTGTTGGAATGGTTGTCCAACCCTCAAAGTGGGAGCCAGCTGCATGGCCAATGTGACCACGCCCACTCATGAGGGCCACCTGGGCATAAGCAAGTATTGTGACCCTCAGCCTGAGAATGATTTCAAACAAGACCTCTCAGTTGTACCTCCAGGATCCTGCATGCAGGCCTGGTAAGCCACTAGGCCCAAATCCTAACACTTGGTGGGATTTTCCAGGGGACCAAACCCAGAGTCCGTCTCTGGAATCCATATTTTGGGGCACCCCTAACATGAAAAACAGCACTCTTCCCTTCCCCGAAAAAGCCACCAACTATTGGGAGCCACCAGGATCCTTAGAGAGGAAAAATCTCCCATGGACCCATGAGGCCACAACTGCATTCTGAGGCCATCCTGCACACAATACAGAGAAAAAAGCCTGTGATTCTGCCTTTGAGTCACCCGACTAACAGTTCCTGAAGAGCTGCCATCCATGTCTATGCATTGGGCCTGTGATAACCTTGCCACTAACCCTAACCCAAGTTTGTGTTTTCAGACTTCCCTCCCAAAACCATGGCTCACATGCCCTCCAGTTTGTGATAACTGGAGCCACACCACGGGATTGTACCTGTCTTCCCAAAGGAAACTGTGATTGTCACTATTAAACAAACCCTCTAGATTAGGAGAAACCTGCAAGTCCCCTAAGCCCAGCCCAATATTGGAGGCCACTCTGGATGCAAATGCACAGTCTGACACACCATATCATCTACATCCAGGCTGATATCCAAGTCAATGGTCCTCAGACAGAAGATTGAACCTGACATGCTCCTAGGATTCACTGGAACACTAGAATAGGTTTTCAGGTATCTGTACTCAGAAGGCTGTTCTGCATATCAATGTATGATACAATATGGTCACTGAGCCACACAAAAGAACATCTGTCCTTAGAAGAAAGCTGTGCTCTGGACCTGTGTCAAACACTCTGAGTAGATGAATCCTTCAAGGCCCCCTGGCAACCAGCACATTCTATGATCTCCCTGACAAAAATACCAGCATTGTGACCCATCTTCATGAGACTCCATGACAACTCCAGCCCTTGGTACTTCGGCCCAGAGCCACCAGAATGAAACTGCCATGTTCCTCTGCTGCCATGGTCAATGTAGGTGTACTTTCCAGGCATCCAGCGGGAGTGCTCTGATACCAACTTTCCACATGGGGAACCCTGGAGGAAACAAACCAGACTCCCCTGTACGGTAAAAGGAATCTTTTCTGTATGGAGTATCTCAAGCCTGAGGGTGGGTAATCCTCCATGGCCTCTTGAGGCCACCCATCCATTTGTTGGTCATCATAGACACTAACTCCAGCGTGAGCAATCAACTGACATCTGCACTTACTCAAGTGCTGGATATTTGAATCAGCTGCTACACACTGGAATTGCCTTATGCTTGGCACTGAATTTAAAAGTATCTTGGCGGGACGCCTGGGTGGCTCAGTTGGTTAAACAGCTGCCTTCGGCTCAGGTCATGATCCCAGCGTCCTGGGATCGAGTCCCACATCAGGCTCCTTGCTCCGCAGGGAGCCTGCTTCTCCATCTGACTCTGCCTTCCTCTCTGTCTGCCTGTGCTTGCTCTCGCTCGCTCTCTGACAAATAAATAAAATCTTGAAAAAAAAAAGTAGCTTGGGTTTGCAATTCCATCCTCACCCTGGTGTTCAGTAAGCTCTCTTGATAGGGAATTCTGAAGCCACAACACAGCATTCTGCCTTCCCCATAGCAAGAAAAAACAGCCTGGAGAGACTGCCCAGAAACTTTACATGAGGATAAATCTACTCGACCCTCGAGTGAACCCCATTTATAGGTTTACCTGGCCACTAGCGCTGAGTCTGACATAACCTTGTCTCTGACCTCGTGTCAGGACCCAGAGACTGGGCTCCAACTCCAGAATGTGAGACCAGCCATGTCCCAGGGCTGTCATCTCTACCCATTCTTGATTCAGGCATCTGTCCCCAGACATTTGCTGAAATCCCTGCCAATGGGGGAACCAGAAGCACAATAGGGAAATCCTCCTTCCCCATGGCAGGAATGATGGCTCTTGGGATGGGTTTCCAGACCTCAGAGTGGTAGCCAGCTGAATGGCCAATGATAACCCGCCCACTCATGAGGGCCGCCCTGGACACAAGCAGGCATTGTGACCCCCAACATGAGCATGCTTTCAAACAAACACTCTCAGTTGCATTCCAGAATCCAAATTTGCAGGCCTGATATTCCCCTAAGCACAAATCCTAACACCTGGTGGGATTTTTCAGGGGACCAGAAACACAGCCTGTCTCTGGAATCCCTGTTTTGGGACACCCCTAAGATGTAAAATAGCACTCTCCCCTTCGCCAAGAAAGCCACCATAGTATAGGGAGCCGCTAGGATCCTTGAGAGGAAAAATCTCCCATGGATCCATGAGACCACACCTGCATTCCGAGGCCATCCTGGACACAAAAGCCAGATACACAAGCCTGTGCTACCACCTTCAAGGCAACTAATTTATAGTTCCAGACGAGCTGCCCTCCAGGTCTATGCATTGGGCCTGCGATCACCTCACTGCTAACCTTAACCCGAGTTTGTGCTTACAGACTTCTATCCCGAAACCATGGCTCATATTTCCTCCAGGATGGGGTCTCTGGAGCCACACCAAAGGACTGTGCCTGCCATCCCCAAGGAAAATGTGTCCGTCACATTTGCCTAAAACTTCGAGATAAGGAGAAACCTGCAAGGCCCCTGAGCCCACCCCAATACTGGAGGCCCCTCTGGACACAAATGTGCATTCTGAAATACGCTGATCACCTGAATCCAGGCAGATACCCAAGTCAGTGTTTCTCAGTCAGAAGATTGAACCTGACATGCTCCTATGACCTCATTGTAACCCCTGATTAGGTTTTCAGGCATTTGTAATCAGAGACCTGTTCTGGAGTACCAACTTAAGATACAACATATGGTCCCTGATCCCCACAACAGAAAATCTCCTTTCTCTAGATGGAAGCCGTGCTCTTGGAACTGTGTCAAACCCTCAGGGTAGATGAATCCTACTTGGCCCGTAGCCACCAGCAGAATCTAAGATCTCACTGGTAACAAGCCAGCATTGTGAGCCATATTCATGAGATTCCATGTCAACTACAGGCCTTGGTACTTCACCCCAGAGCCTTCAGAAAGAACCTGCCATGTTCCTCAGCTGCAATGTTCAGTGGAAGTGTGCTTTCCAGGCATCCATGTGGGAGTGCTCTGCTACCCAAACTTTCCACATGGGGGACTCTCGAGCAAACAAATCTGACTGCCCTGTCCTGTAGAAGGAAACCTGGCTGTTTGGAGCATCTCACAAGCTCAAGTGTGGGAAATCCTCTATGACCTCTTTTCAACTCCTCTCCATTTGTCGGTCATTATAGACACAAACTCCAGCTTGAGCAAACATCTGACGTCTGCGCTTACTCAGGTGCTGGATATTCGAATCAGCCGCTGCACACTGGAAATGCCATTCGCTTGTCACTGAATTTATTCATAGCTTGGGTTTACAATTCCATCCTCACCCTACTGGTCCACAAGCCCTCATGATAGGGAATTCTGCAGCCACAACACAGCATTCTGCCTTCCCAATAGAAAGAAGAAGGGCCTGGTGAGTCTGCCCAGAAACTCCACATTATGATCAATCTACTTGTCCCTTGAGGGAACCCTGAATTATAGACAGCCCTGGCCCCTAGTGTTGTGTCTGACAGAGCCTAAGCCCCGACCTCGTGTCAGCCACCTAGAAGGCGGGGCCCATATCCCGCATGTTACACTGGCCACGGAACAGAGCCGTCATCTTTACCCATCCTTGGTATTCAGGCATGTGTCCCCAGACCTTTCCTGGAATCCCTACCAATGAGGGAACCTGAATCACAATAGAGAAATCCTCATTGCCCATGGCAGGATTCCTGTAAGTTCAGAAGGGTGTCCAACACTCAGAGTGTTAGCCTACTGAATGGCCATTGAGACCACCCCCATTCCTGAGGGCCACCCTATGCAAAAGCTTGCATAGTGACCCTCAGCCTGAGCATGCTTTCAAACAAACGCTCTCAGTTGTATCTCCAGGACTTGCATTGGAGGCCTGGTAAGCCCCTATGCCCAAATCATAACCCTTGGTGGGTATTTCCAGGTGCCCAGAGCCAGAGCACTTCTCTGCAATCCCTGTTATGGGACACCCTGAATATGGAAAACAGAACTCTTTCCTCTCTGAGAAAGCCACCACATTATAAGGAGCCGCCAGGATACTTGAGAGGAAATATCACCCATGGACACCTGAGACCACACCGGCTTTCTTAGACCATCGTGGATACACAATCCAGATAAAAAAGCCTGTGCTACCTCCTTTGAGGCATGCGATTTACATTTCACACGGAGCTTCCCTCCAGGAGTATGCATTGGGCCTACAATCACTTTGCCACTAAACCTAACCCGCATTTGTGTTTGCAGACTTCCCTCCCAAAACCATGGCTCTCATGCCCTCCAGCATGGGGTCTCTGGAGCCACACCACAGGACTGTGCCCACCATTGCCAAGGAAACTGTGCCCATCAAATTGCCCTATCTTTCCAGATTAGGAGAAACCTGCAAGGCCCCTGAGCCCACCCCAATACTGGTTTCCACTCTGTACACAAATGCACAGTCTGGAACACCCTGATCACCTACATCTAGGCAGACATTGAAGTCAATGATACTGAGTCAGAGGATTGAACCTGACATTCCGTTAGGATTTTATTGGAACCCTAGATTAAATTTTCAGGCATCTATCCTCAGAGGCCTGTTCTGCAATACCAAATTATGATACATTTGGTCCGTTAGCCCCACATCAGAACATCTCTGGTCCGAGAAGGAAACCGTGCCCTTTGACCAGTGTCAAACCCTCAGGGTAGATGAATCCTACATGGTCCCTTAGCCACCAGCACACTGTAAGGTCTCCATGGTAACAAACCTGCATTATGACCCATCTTCATGAGACTTCATGTCAACTCCAGGCCTTGGTAATTCGCCCAAGAGCCACCAGAACGAATTGGCCATGTTTCTCAGCTGCAATTTTAATGGAGGTGTGCTTTTCAGGCATCCACGTGGGAGTGCTCTGCTTCCCAAACTTTCCACATGGGGGACCCTGGAGCAAATAAACCAGACTCCACCTGTGTGGTAGAAGGAAACTTTGCTGTTTAAAGCATCTCACAAGCCCCAGCATGTGAAATCCTCCATGGCCTCTTGACGCCACCCCTCCATTCATCGGTCATCATAGACATAAACTCCAGCATGAGGAAATGTCTGACTTTCACCTTTACTCAGGTGCTGGATATCTGGAATCAGACACTGCACAATGGAACTGCCTTTTGCTTGGCACTGAATTGAACCTTAGCTTGAGTTTACAATTCCATCCTCACCCTACTGGTCCCCAAGCCCGCTTGATAGGGAATTCTGGGGCCACAGCGCAGCTTTTTGCCTTCCCCTTAGAAAGAAGAAGGGCATGGTGATTCTGCCCAGAAACTCTGCATGAGGATCAATCTGCTCAGCCCTTGAGGGATCCCTGATTCATACTCAGCCCTGACCACTAGTTCTGTTTCTGACAGAGCCTGAGTGCTCAATTCATGTCAGCTACTCAGAGAGTCAGGCATGTGAGACTGGCCATGTCTCAGGTCCCTCATCTCTACCCATCCTTGGTATTCAGGCATCTGTCCCCAGACATTTGCTAGAATACCTGCTAATGGGGGAACCTGAGGCACAATAGAGAATTCTTCCTTTTCCATGGCAGGAATCCTGGTAGTTGGGATGGGTGTCCTACATTAAAGTGGTAGCCAGCTGCATGGCCAAGGAGACAACTCCCACTCATAAGGGCTGCCCTAATCACATCAGGCATTGTGACACTCAGACTAGCATGCTTTCAAACAAACGCTCTCAGTTGTACCTCCAAGTCACACATTGTAGGCCTGGTACTCCCCTAGGCCCAAATCCTAATCCTGGTGGGATTTTCCAAGCACCCAGACTCACAGCCCTTCTCTGGAATCCCTTTTTGGGGAACATCTAAGATTGAAAACAGCACTCTTCCATTCAAACGAGAAAGCCACCATACTATTGGGAGCTTCCAGGATCCGTAGAGAGGAAAATACTCTCATGGAAACATTAGAACACACCTGCATTCCAAGGCTATCATGGACACACAATCCAGATACAAAAGCCAGTGCTAGTGCCTTCGAGGTACGTGATTTACAGTTCCTGACGATCTGCCCTCCAGGTCTATGCATTGGGCCTACGATCACCTCGCAACTCAACCTAATCCGAGTTTGTGATTGCAGACTTCTCTCCCAAAACCATGGCTTACATGCCCTCCACGATGGAGTCTCTGGAGCCACACCACAGGACTGTGCCTGCCAACCCCAAGGAAACCGTGCCCACAAATTTGCCTAAACCTTTAAGATTAGGAGAAACCTGCAAGGCCCCAGAGCCCACCCCAATATTGGAGGCCACTCTGTACACAAAGGCACAGTCAGAAACACCCTGATTGCCTACATATAGGCAGACACCGAAGTCAATGGTCCTGAGTCTGATGATTGAACCTGAAATTCCCCTTGGACTTCATTGGAACCCTAGATGAAGTTTTTAGGCATCTGTCCTCAGAGGCCTGTTCTGGAATTCCAACTTATGATACAACATTTGGTCCGTGAGCCCCACAACAGAACATCTCCGATACCCAGAAAAAAACCGTGTTCTTCGACCGGTGTCAAACCATCAGGATAGACTAATCATACATGGCCCCTTAGCCACCAGCACATAGTAAGATTTCCGTGGTAACAAAACTGCATTGTGACCCAACTTCATTAGAATCCAGACCTTGGTACTTTGCCCTAGAGCAACCAGAAAGAACCTGCCATGTTCCTTAGGTGCAATGGTCAATGTAGGTGTGCTTTCCAGTATCCACGTGCGAGTACTATGCTACCCAAACTTTGCACATGGGGGAACCTGGTGTAAACAAACCAGACCTCCCCTGTCCAGTAGAAGGAAACCTTATGTTTGGATCAACTCACAGGCCTCAGCGTGTAAACTGCTCCATGGCCTCTTGATGCCACCACTCCATTGGTCGGTCATCATAGACACAAACTCCAGTCTAAGCAAACATCTGACATGCACCCTTATCCCGGTGCTGGATGTCTTGAATAAACCACTGCACATTGGATCTGCCTTCCACTTGGCACTGAATTGAACCATAGCTTGTGTTTACAATTCCATCCTCACCTGACTGGTCCCTAAGCCCTCTTGATAGGGAAATCTGGGGCCACAACGCAGCATTCTGCCTTCCCCATCGAATGAAGAAATGCCTGGTGAGTCTGCCCTGAAAACCCACATGAGGATCAATCAGGTCGGCCCTCGAGTCAACACCGATTTATAGGCTGCCATGGCCACTAGTGCCGTGTCTGACAGAGCCTGAGCTCGACTGAGTTTCAGCAACTAGAGAGCAGGCCCCATATCTAGCATTTGGGATTGCCATGGCCCAAGTATGTCATCTCTACCCATCCTTGATATTCAGGCACCTGTCCCCAGACCTTGGCAGGGATCCCTGCCAATTAGGGAACTTGAAGCACAATAGAGAACTCTTCTTTCCCCATGGCAATAAACCTGGCTTTTGGGATGGGTGTTCTACCCTCAAAGGGGGAGCCAGTTACAACATCAATGACACCACACACACTCCTGAGGACTACCCTTGGCACAAACAGGCATTGTGACCCTCACCCTGAGCATGCTTTCAAAAAATCCCTCTCAGATTCACCACAATGATCCCTCATTTCAGGCCTGGTATGCCTGTAGGTTCAAATCATAAAACTTGGTGGGATTTTCGAGGTGCCCAGACCCAGAGACCATCTCTGGAATTTTTGTTTTGGTGCACCCTTCAGATGGAAAACAGCACTCATCCCTTCCCCAAAAATGTCACCAAATTATGAGGAGCCACCAGGATCCATAGAGAGGCAATGTCTCCCATGGACCCATGAGAACACACCTGCATTCCGAGGCCATCCTGGACACACAATCCGGAGAGAAAAGCATGTGCTACTGCCTTCTATTCACCCTAATTACAGTTCCAGATGAGCTGCTCTCAAGGTATATGCATTGGGCCTGTGATCACCTCGCCACTCACCCTAATTCAAATTTGTGTTTGCAGACTTATCTACCAAAACCATGGAACACATGCCCTCCAGGATGGGGTCTCTGGATCCACACTGCAGGACTGTCCCTGCCATCCACAAGGAAACTGTTTCCATCACAGTTGCCCAAACTGTCTAGATTAGGAGAAACCTACAAAGCCTCTGGGCCTACACCAATTTCGGCGGCCGCTCTGAACACAAATGCACAGTCTGAAATACCCTGATCCCCTACATCCAGGAACACAGCCAAGTCAATGGTCCTGAGTCAGAATAATGAACCTAACATGCCCCTAGGACGTCATTGGAACCATTGATTCGGTTTTCAGACATGTGTCCTCAGAGGCCTGTTCTTGAATGCGAACTTATGATACAACATGTGGTGGCTGGGCCACACAACAGAACATCTCCTGTCCCCAGAAGGAAACCGTGCCCTACAATCTGTGCAAAATCCCAGAGTAGTAGATTCCTGCACAACTACTAAGCCACCATCACATTCTAAGATCTACCTGGTAACAAACCAGCTGTGTGGCCCATCTGCAAGAGATTCCATGTCAAATCAAGGACTTTGTACTTTGCTACAGAGACACCAGAATAAAGCTGCCATGTTCTTCAGTTGCAATGGTCAATGAAGTTGAACATTCCAGGCATCCATGCGGTAGAGCTCTGCTACCCAAACTTTCCACATGGGGGACCCTGGAGCAAATAAACCACACTCCACCTGTCCAGTAGAATGAAACCTTGCTATTTGGAGCAGCTCATGAGTCTCAACGTGAAAATCCCTCCATGGCTTCTTGACGCCACCCCTCCATTTGTCAGACATCATAGACACAAACTCCAGTGTGAGCAAATATCCGACGTCCTCCCTTACTAAGGTGCTGGATATCTCGAAAAAGCTGCTGGACACAGGAACTGCCTTCCGCTTGGCAGTGAATTGAACTGTAGCTTGTGTTTACAATTCCTTCCTCACCCGACTGGTCCCCAAGCCTTCTTGATAGCGAATTATGGAGACACAACACAGCATTCTGCCTTCCCGATAGAAACAAGTGCCTGGTGAGTCTGGCCAGAAACCCCACATGAAGATCAATCTGCTCGGCCCTATATCGGAGGGACCCTGATTTATAGGTTGCCCTGGCCACTAGTGCTGTGTCTGACAGAGCCTGAGCCCAGACCTAGTGTCAGTCACCAGAGTTTGAGCCCCACATCTAGCATTTGGGAATGCCATGGCTCAAGTATTTCATCTCTACCCATCCTTGGTATTCAGGCACCTGTCCCCAGACCTTTGCTGGAATCCCTGACAATGGGGCATCCTGAAGCACAATAGAGAACTCCTCCTTCTTCATATCAGGAAACTTGGCTGTTAGGATGGGTGTTCAACCCTGAAAGGGGGAGTCATTTACAAGTCCAGTGAGACCACACAAACTCCTCAGGGATGCCCTGGAGGCAAACAGGCCTTGTGACCCTCAGCCTGAGCATGCTTTCAAACAATCCTTCTCTGTTGCACCACCATGAACCCGCATTGCAGGCCTAATATGCCCCTAAGCCCAAATCCTAGCACATGTTGTGATGTCCCAGATGCCATGAACCAGAGCCCGTCTCTGGAATCCCTGTTTTGGGGCACCCATAAGGTGGAAAACATCACTCTCCCCTTCCCCGAAAAAGCTACCAAACTATGGAGAGCCACCAGGATCCATAGAGAGGAAAGGACTCCCATGGACCCATGAGACCACACCTGCATTCCAAGGCCATGCTGGACACACAATCCAAAGAGAAAAGCCTGTGCTACTGCCTTCCAGTCTCCCTAATTATAGTTCATGAAGAGCTTCCCTCCAGGTCTACGCATTGGGCCTGTGATCACCTCGCCACTCACCCTAATTTGTATTTGTGTTTGCAGACTTCTCTCCCAAAACCATGGCTCACATGCCCACCAGAATGTTATCTCTGAAGCCACACCACAGAACTCTGGCTGCCAACCCCAAGGACACTGTGCATATCAGATTTGCCCAAACCTTCCAAATTAGGAGAAACCTGTGTGGCCCCTGAGCCCACACCAATATTGCCGGCCACTCGGGATGGAAATGCGCAGTCTGAAACACCCTTATCACCTACATCCAGGGAAATAGCCAAGTCAATGATCGTGAGATAGACGATTGAACCTAAAATGCCCCTAGGCTCTCAATGGAACCCCATTAGGTTTTTAGGCATCTGTCCTCAGGGGCCTGTTCTGAAATACCAATCTATGACACATCATGTGGTCTCTGAGCCACACGACAGAACATCCCCTGTCCCCAGAAGAATATCATGCTCTTCGACCTGTGCCAAACCCTCAGGGTAGGAGAATCCTGCATTGCACCTTAGCAACCAGCACATTCTAAGTTCTCCCTGGTAACAAACAAGCATTGTGACCCATCTGCAAGAGATCCCATGTCAACTCAAGGCCTTGGCACTTTGTCCCAGAGCCACCAGAACGAATCTGCCATGTTCCTCAGCTGCAATTGTCAATGGAGGTGTGCTTTCCTGGCATCCATGCCGGAGAGCTCTTCTTCACAAACTTTCCACATGGGGAAACCTAGAGTAAACAAACCAGACTTCACCTACACTGTACAAAGAAATGTTACTTTTTGCAGCAGTTCACAGGCCTCAGCATGTGAACTCCTCCATGGCCTCTTTATACCACCCCTCTACTTGTCGGTCATCATAGACAAAAACTCTAGTGTGAGCAAGCATCTGACATCCACCCTTATTCCAGTGCTGGATGTCTCGAGTAAACTGCTACAAATTGGAACTGCCTTCTGCTTGGCACTGAATTGAACCATAGCTTTTGTTTACAATTCCACCCAAAACTGACTGGTTCCCAAGCTCTCGTGATTGGGAAACCTGGAGCCACAACACAGCATTCTGCCTTCCCTATTGAATGAACAAATGCCTGGGAATCTTCCCAAGAAACTCCACATGAGGATCAATCTGCTCCGCCCTCGAATCTACTCTGATATAAAGGCTGCCATGGCCACTAGCGCTGTGTCTGACAGAGCCTGAGCCCCGACCGAGTTTTAGGCCTCATATCTAGCATTTGGGATTGCTATGGCCCAAGTACGTCATCTCCACCCATCCTTGGTATTCAGGCACCTATCTCGAGACCTTGCTGGAAACCCTGCCAATGGGGCAACCTGAAGCACAGAGGAACCTGACAGAAGAGAACTCATCCTTCCTCATGGCAGGACATTTGGCTGTTGGGTTGGGTGTCCAACTCTCTAAGAGGGAGCCAGATATATGACCAATGAGACCACTCCCACTCCTGAGGGCCGCCATGGGAGCAAACAGGCATTGTGAGACTCAGCCTGAGCAAGCTTTCAAACAATCCCTCTCAGTTGCACCATCATGATCCTGCATTGCAGGCCTCATACACCCCTAGGTGCAAATCCTAACCCTTGGTGGGAAGTCCCAGATGCCCAGAAACAGAGCCTGTATCTGGAATCCCTGTTTTGGGGCACCCATAAGATGGAAAACAACACTCTTCCCTTCCCCAAAAAAGCCACCAAACTATGAGCTGCACAGATCCATAGAGAGGAAAAGTTTCCCATGGACCCATGAGACTATACCTGCATTCCAAGGCCATCCTGGACACACAATATAGAGAGAAAAGCCTGTGCTACTGCCTTCCAGTCACCCTAATTAATCCTGACAAGCTGCACTCCAGGTCTACTCATTGGGCCTGTGATCACCTTTCCACTAACCATAACCCACATTTGTGTTTGCAGACTTCTCTCCCAAAACCATGGCTCACATGCCCTCCAGGACAGGGTCTCTGGATCCACAACACATGACTGGGCCTGCCATCTCCAAGGAAACTGTGCCCGTCAAACCTGCCCAAACCTTCCAGTTTAGGAGAAACACGCAAGAGCCCTGAGCCCGACCCAATATTGTCGGCAGCACTGGACACAAATGCCAGTCTGAAACGCCCTGATCACCTACATCCAAGCAGACAGCCATTTCAATGTTCCTGGGTCAGAAGATTGTACCTGACATGCTCCTAGGACGTCATTGGAACACTAGATTAGGTTTTCAGGCATCTGTCCTCAGGGTCCTGTTCTGAAATACCAACTTAGGATACAACATGTGGTCCCTGAGCCACACAATAGAATATCTCCTGTCCCCAGTAGGAAACCATGCCCTTCGACCTGTGCCAAACCCTCAAGATTGGAGAATCCTGCACAGCACCTTAGACACCAGCACAAACTCTAGTTTGTGCGTTGACCCATACCAAAAGCTTTCCATCTGCTGGACAGTCGAGTCCTGTTGAATGGCTCCAGGATGTCCCATACGGAAAGACTGGAGAGCAGGATTCGAAGGATGGATGCCTGTACAACATACCTCACATTCCCATTGGCTCTTTGTGACAAGACATGTTTGAACTACTGGCTCTGGGGCGAGCTAACTAGGGGGCTGAATTGAAATGGACTCTCCTGCGGATGGGTCATAATGTGGGTTTGTGTGCATGGAGACCTTGGAATATGTTGGCAGCTCAGGGGCCATGAAGTATTAGCCTAACCGAAGGGTGTAATATTGCTCCAATTAAAAAGAGATCCCTATGTGGAGATGAGACAGGTTCTCTTTGGTGCCTCAGAAAAGCCCCAGATACTGGTCTTCAAACCAGTTCTCTGAGTAGAGACACCTGGAAACCAAAGCTAGGGTTCAGATTAGAGCCTAGATGCCTGTCCGTTTCAATCTTCTGTCTCTGGGGACACTGTCTGAGTATCTAAGTGAAGATAGTTGCTCAGCTGGTGTCAGAGTGCCCCTCTTAGTCCATGGCCGAGGCATGGCCTTGGAGACCTTATTGGATTCTCCTAATCTCTAGGGTTGTGGCCAATGGATTGGGTACAGTTTTCTTGGAGAGGACTGGCACAGTCCTTCAGTGTGTCTCCATAGGCCCTAGCCTGGAGTGTGTGTGGGTCCGGGCTGTGGGTACAGAAGTCTGAAAACACAAACTCGGCTTGGGTGTGGAGCCGAGAGCATGGCAGGATGGACCCACAGACCGTGAGAGGAGATCCTCATCTTATGAAAGAAGGGCGAATGGGAGGCAGTCACGCAAGCTTTTGTCTTTGGATGTTTTGTCTCCCATAGCCGTGGAATGTAGGGGTGACCTCAGGGGCTATGGAAGAGTCTCCCTCTCTGAGGAGTTGGTCCAGCTCTTAAGATTTTGGGGACATTTTGTGGGAAGGGTGGAGTCCTGCTGTCTGGCTCAGGTGTTCTTCCAGGAGAGGGACTCCAGATCACAGTCCTGGGTTCGAGCAAATGGAATACTCGAGCTCTTGTGAAGATTGGGATCATAGGGGCTTGGCAAGCCCCATATGCGGGCTCTTGGTCCAGGCCCTGAGAGACCTTACTTCGACATGGGGCCCATGCTGATGGTCCCAATGCGAGTTTGTACCCAAGGAGGCACTCAAGTTTAGGCTTGGCCTCAGGGGCCATGAAGGTTTCTCCTACACTGAAGGTATGACTCCATGCCAACAGCAAGCTTTCCAGCCATGGGGAAGGAGAAGATCTGATTTGTGCTTCAGTTACCCACGTTTGCCAGGATTTGATATAATATCTAGGGTCAGATGTCTGAAAACCCAGGTTAGGAAGAGATGACGGCATAAGGCCATGGCCTGTCTGATGTGCTTAGTGTGCAGCCAGCTGTTTCCTTGTCTGTCGGGACGTCAGGCTGTGTCAGACAGAGCATTACTGACCAGGGTAGCCTTTCCAGTTAGGGTGCGGTCGAGGCCAGAGGAGGTTGGTTCTCATTTGTGGTTTCTGGAGAGCCCCATAGGGCAACGTTTTTCTTCTGGTGGGCAGGCAGAAAACTGTGTTGTGGTTCTGGAATTCCCAGTCTGGAGGGCTTGTTTGCCTGGAGTGTGAAGAGGGAAGTCTGAAAACACAAGCTAGCGTTAGGTTTGGGGCCGAGGGCATGGCATGCCCACTCTGCAGAGACTGAATCGAGATCTCCTGCATCTGAGGTCAGGGCGAGTATCAGACGTTGCCTCAGGTTGGAGTTTGTGTCCATTATGGCCCCTTCCTGAAGGGGGTGGGGGCGTCATGAGGCCAGGGAGGTTTCCCAACGCTGGGAGTTATGAGCTGCCCCAAACATCAAGGTTTCCTCTGTAGGACAGTCGAGTACTATGAGATGGTTCTAGGATGACCCCTACAGAAAGACTCGAGAGAAGGGGTCTAAGCATGAATGTCTGCAAATGCCACCTCACATTCCCACTGGCTGCTTGGGGCAAGGAAGGCTCAATCTGCAGGCTCTTGGGCGGGTTTCTCAGAGGGCTGAGTAGAAATGGACTCTCCTGAGGATGAGTCATACTGTGGGTTGGTGGCCATGGAGACCTTGGAATGTGGCGGGGGCTCAGGGACTCTGCAGGTTTCTCCAAACCGAAGGGTTTGACACAGCTCCAACAATGAAGCTTCCCATGTGGAGACGATAGTTGTTCTGTTTGGTGTCTCAGGAAAGCCCCAGATGCTGGTCTTCAAACCCAGGCCTCTGAGGAGTGACACCTGGAAACCAAAGCAAGAGTTCAGATTAGGGCCCAGGGGCCTGTCTGGTTCAATCTACTGTCTCTGCCGACATCTGTCTGTGTTTCTGCATGGAGGTAGTTGCTCAGCTTGTGTCAGGATGCCTTTGTCAAGAGAGGCTTATAGTAGTGGGATGTCCTCGGGGGCCTTGAGGTTTCTCCTATTCTGTGGGGTTATGGGCAATGGAATGGGCATAGTCTCCTTGGAGAGAGCAGGACAGTCCTGTGGTGTGGCTCCAGAGGCCCCAGCCTGGCGGCTGTGTGGGCCAGGGCTGTGGGGACAGACATCCAAAAACACAAACTCGGCTGAGGTTTGGGGCTGAGGTTATGGCAGGAGTGATCTACAGTCCGTGAGGGGAGCTCATTGTGATTAGAAAGTAAGGCGAGTGAGAGGCGGTCGTTCAGGCTTATGTCTCTGGATGTTGTATTCATGATGGTCATTTAATGTAAGCATGGTCTCATGGGCCATGGAAGTCTCCCTCTCTGGTGATTTGTCCGGCTCCCAAGAGATTGGGGTCATTTTGTGGGAAGGGAGGAGTCCTGTTTTCTGCCTCATGTGTCCCCACAATAGAGGGATTCTAGAGCAGAGCACTGAGTACATACAACTGGAATACCCACCCTCTGGTTAGGCCTGGGGTCCTATGGGCATGGCAAGCCCATATGCAGATTCTTGGTCCAGCCACTGAGAGACGTTACTTGAATAGTGGACTCATGCTGAGGGTCACAATGTGTGTTTGTGCCCAAGGTGGTCCTCAATAATGGGCGGGACCTCATTGAGCTTGCAGGTTTCTCCTACAGTGAACCTTGGACATGCCAACCTCAGGGTTTCTTGCCATGGGGAAGGAGGAGTTTTGATTTCTGCATCACGTTCACCTCTGGGCACTAATTGGAGATAAGGTCTAGGTTCTGAAGCCTGAAAACCGAGGTTTGGAAGAGATGACGACCTAAGGCCATGGCGGGTCCGATGTGTTCAGTTTGGGGCCAGCTTTCTAGGTGTCGTTCAGGAGGTCTGCACTCAGGCTGTGCCAGACAGGGCATTCGTGCCCAGATACGCTGTATAATTGGGGTACAGTTGAGTGGCATGCAGAAGATAATTATTTGGGGTTTCTCCGTAGCCCCATAAGGCAAAGTCTTTCTTCTGGAGGGCAGGCAGAGTGCTGCATTCTGGCTCCGGAACTGCCAAACTGGAGGCCTTGCGGCCAGGAATGCAAGGATGTAAGTCTGAGAACTGAAGCTTTGCTTTGGTTTCAGGGCGAGGAAATGGCAGGCACACTCTGCAGAGCTGAATTTAGATTTCATGCATCTGAGGTCAGGGCGAGGTTCATATATTGGCTCAGGTTGGAGTTTCTGTCCATGATGGCCCCTTCATGAAGGGGGGTCATCACACCGCCATTGGTGTTTTCCCATGATGGCAGTAGTGAGATGCTCCAAACCACAAGGATTTTCTGAGGGTCAGTTGAAACCTGTTGGATGGCTCCAGGACATCCCATATGGAACAATTGCAGAGCAGGGTTCTAAGGATGGATGCCTGGGCATCCGGCCTTGCATTCCAATTGTCTCCTAGCGAAACGGCACGTTTGATTGCTGCCTATGATGTAGCAGCCGAGGGGGCTGAGTTGAAATGCATTCTCCTGAGGATCGGTCATAATGTGGGATTGTGTCCATGGAGACCTTGGAATGGGGCAGTGGCACCAGGGCTCTGAAGGATGCTCCTAACCAGAGGTTTTGACACAGCTCCAAGAAGCATTTTTCCCATGGGGAAACAAGATTTGTTCTCATTGGTGCTTCAGTAACCCCCAATATGCTGGTATTGGAAACCAGAACTCTGAGGAGAGATGCCTGGAAACCAAGGCAATGGATCTGATTAGGGCCTGGGGCCTCTCTGGTTTAATCTTCTTCTCTCGGTTCATCTGTCTATGGGATTGAGTGGAGGTAGTTCCTCAGCTGGTGTCAGATTGCCCCTATTTGTCCTGGACAGTCTACACTATTGGGATGGCCACTTAGACTTTGGAGGTTTCTCCTAATTTTCAAGTTTGTGGCCAATGAAATGGGCAGAATTCCTTTGGGGAGGGAAGGCACAATCCTGAGGTGTGGCTCTAGGGGCTCAAGCATGGAGGGTGTGTGGGTCAGAGCTGTGGGGACAGAAGTCTGAAAACAGAAACTCGTCTTAGGTTTGGGGACATAGGTATGGGAGGCCCGATCTACAGACCTTGAGCAGAACTCTTCAGGATATGAACAAAGAGTGAGTGTGAGGCACTTGCTCAGGCTTTTGACTCTGGATTTTGTGTCACTGATGGCCGTGGAATGTAGGGGCGTCCTCATGGACCATGGGTGAGACTTCCTCTATGGGGATTTGGATGATCCCAATATTTTGGGGTCATTCCGTGGGATGGGAGGAGTCCATTCTGTTTTTTTTTTTTTGTTTTGTTTTGTTTTTTTTTACCTCAGGTGTGCCACTAAAGAGGGATTCCAGAGCAGAACACTGGGAAGGGGCGACTGGACAACCCGAACTCTGTATAAGATTGGGGGCCTAAGGGCATGGCAATCCCCATATGGGGTACCTTGGTCCAGCCACTGAGAGGTCTTACTTTAGTACAGTGCTCACACTGAGGGTCACAATGCATGTTTGTGCCCAATGTAGGCATCAAGCATGGGCGGGGACTCATGGGCCATGCTTGATTCTCCTACACTGAACTTTGGACAACATACGAACCACAAGGTTTCTTTCCATGGGGAAGGAGGAATTCTGATTTCTGCATCATGTTCACCCCTGGGCAGTGACTGGAGATAAGATCTAAGTTCTGAATCCAGAAAATCGAGGTTGGGATGAGATGATAACCTAAGGTCATGGAGGGTCCGATGTGCTCAGTGTGCGGTCAGCTTTCTGGGTGTTGTTCAGGAGGTATGGATTCAGGCTGTGTCAGACAGTGCATTAGTGCCCAGGTTAGAATGTATAATTTGGGTACAGTTGAGTTCCATGTAGGTTCATCCTCATTTATTGTGTCAGGGAAGCTCACTGGGGCAACATTTTTCTTCTGGTGGGCAGGCAGAGTGCAGCATTGTGGGTCCAGAATTGCCAAACTTGAGGGCGTCGGGACCAGGAGTGTGAGGACGTAAGTCTGAGATCATAAGCTAGACTTAAGTTTCAGGGCGAGGGCACGGCAGGCACCCTCTGCAGATCCGAATCAAAATCTCATTCATCTGAAGTCAGGACGAGGATCAGACTTAGGCGCAGGTTGGAGTTTCTGTCCATGATGGCCCCTTCATCAAAGGGGTGGAATCTCGAGGCCATGGAGGTTTTCCCACGTTGGGAGTTGTGGGATGCTCCAATCTGCAAGGATTCCTTCTGCGGGAAAATTGAGAACTGTTGGATGGCTCCAGGACATCCCATATGGAATGACTCCAGAGCCGGGTTCTAAGGATGGATGCCTGAGCAGACTGCCTCTTACACCAATTGTCTCCCTGCCACAAGAAGGTACGATCTGATGGCTATGCAGGAGCAATCGTGGGAGCTGAGTTGAAATGGACTCTCCTGAAGATGGGTCTTAATGTGTGTTTGTGTCCATGAGGACGTTGGAATGGGGTGGTGGCCCCAGGGCTCTAAAGGATTCTAACCGGAGATTTTGAAACAACTCGAAAGAGCAAGTTTTCCATGTGGAGACAAGATTTGTTCTAATTGGTGCCTCAGGAAACCCACATATGCTGGTATTAGAACCAGGCCTCTGAGGAGAGATACATAGAAACCACAGCAATGCATCCAATTAGGTCCTAGGAGCCTCTCTGGTTCAATCTTCTTCTCTGTCGACATCTGTCTATTTTATGAAATGGAGGTAGTTGCTCAGCTGGTGTCAGACCACTCCTGTTTGTCCGGGTGGCCTACACTATATGGATGGCCTCGGGGACTTTGGAGGTTTCTCCTAAATTGTATGATTATGGACAATGGCATGGGCAGAATTCCTGTGGAGTGGGCAGGCACAGACCTGATGTGTGGCTCCAAGGGCCCAGCCTTGAGGGTGTGTGGGCAAGGACTGTGGGGACAGATGTCTGAAAACACAAACTCAGCTTAGCTTTGGGGACGTAGGTATGGCAGGTCCGATTTACAGACTATGAGGAGAACTTTTTAAGATATGAATAAAGGGTGAAAGTGTGACACTTGTCAGGCTTTTGCCCCTGGATTTTGTGTCAATGATGGCTGTGGAATGTCGAGGAGTCCTCATGGGCCATGGAAGAGTCTTTCTCTCTGTGGATTTGGCCAGATCCCAATTGTTTTGGGTTAATCTGTGGGATATAGTTTTGTTAACTAAGGTGTCCCACCAAAAGAGGGATTCCAGAGCAGAACCCTGGACAACAAGAAATCTAACTAAAAATACGGGCCTAGGGGCATGGCAAGCCCAATATGCCTTCTAATGGTCCAGCCACTGAGAGGCCTTCATTGAGGACAGAACTCATGCTGAGGGTCACAATGCGTGTTTATGCCCTCGTGGTACTCAAGCATGGGTGGGGACTCATGGTGCATGCTTGTTTCTCCTACACTGAATGATAGTCAACATGTCAACCACATGAGTTCTTGCCATGGGGAAGTATTAATTCTGATTTCTGCATGTCATTCACCCCTGGGCAGTGATTGGAGATAAGGTCTAGGTTGTGAAGTCTGAAAACCGAGGTTGGGAAGAGATGACGACCTAAGACCATGTTGGGTCCGATATGCTCAGCGTGGAGCCAGCTGTCTGGGTGTTGGTCGAGAGGTCCAAGCTTGGGCTGTGTCAGACAGGGCATTAGTGCCCAGGGTAGATTGTATAATTGGGGTACAACTGAGTGCCGTGCAGGTTGATCTTTATTTGGTATTTCTGGTTAGCCCCAAGGGCAATGTTTTTCTTCTGGAGAACAGGCAGAGTGCTGCATTGTGGCTCCAGAATTTCCAAAGTGGATGCCTTGTGGACGGGGAGTGTGAGGACGGAAGTCTGAGAACACATGTTAGGCGTAGGTTCTGGGCGAGGGCACGGCAGGCACCCTCTGCAGATCTGAATCGGGATATCATGAATCTGAAGTCAGGGCGAGGTTCAAACCTAGGCTTAGGTTTGAATTTCTGTCCATTCTGGCCACTTTATGAAGGGGACAGCATCTCCAGTCCATGGAGGTTTACCCACAATGGAAGTTGTGAGATGCTCCAAACAACAAAGATTCCTTCTGATCAACAATTGAGACCTTTTTTATCACTCCAGTACATACCATACAGAATGACACCAGAGCAGGGATCTTAGGATGGATGCATGGGAAGCCCGCCTCACATTGCAGTTGTCTCCTAGCAAATAGACAGGTTTGATATGCTGGCTCTGTCAGAGCAACCAAGGGGGCTGAGTTGAAATGGACTCTCCTGAGGATGGATGCTAATGTGGGTTTGTGTCCATGGAGACCTTGGAATGGGGCGTTGGTGCATGGGCCCTGAAGGATTCTCCTAACCGGAGGTTTTGAGACATCTCCAAAGGACAAGTTTCCCATGTGGAGACGAGATTTGTTCTAATTCGTGCCTCAGGAAACCCCCATATACTGTTATTGGAATATAGGCCTCTGAAGAGAGATAACTGGAAACCAAAGCAATGGCTCCGTTTAGAGCCTAGGGGCCTGTCCGTTTGAATCTTCTTCTCTGTGTACATCCATCTAAGGTATTAGTGGAGTTAGATGCTCAGCTGATGTCAGATGGCCCTTGTTTGTCCCAGGCGGCCTACACTATTGTGAAGGCCTTGGGGACTTTGGAGGTTTCTCCTAATTTTATGATTATGGACAATGGAATGGGCAGAATTCCCGTGGAGAGGGAAGGCACAGTTTTGATGTGGCTCCAGGGGCCCCAGCCTGCAGGGTGTGTGCCTCAGGACTGTGGAGACAGAAGTCTAAAACACAAACTCAGTTTAGGTTTAGGGACGTAGGTATGGCAGGCCCGATCTACAGACCGTGAGGAGAATTCTTCCAGATATGAAGAAAGAGAGATTGTGAGGCACTTGTTCAGGCTTTTGTTTCTGGATTTTGTGTCAACGATGGGCGTGGAATGTCAGGGAGGCCTCATGGGCCATGGACGAGTCTTCCGCTCTGTGGATTTGGCCCGATTCCAATTGTTTTGAGTCAAACTGTGGGATGGGAGGAGTCCTTTCAGTTTTGTTACCTCAGGTGTCCCACCAAAAGAGGGATTCCAAAGCTGAGCCCTGGGGAGGGGAGACTGGACAACCAGAAATCTGGTTAAAAATTGGGGCCTAGGGGCATGACAAGCCCAATATGCTGTCTTTTGGTCCAGCCACTGAGAGGCCTTACTTGAGAACTGGGCTCACGTTGAGGGTCAGAATGCATGTTTGTGAACGACTTGGTCCTCAAGCATCTGCAGGCCCTCATGGGCCACACTGGTTTCAACTACATTTTACGTTGGACAACATGCCAACCACAAGGTTTCTTGCCATGGGGAAGGAGTTCTGATTCCTGCACCATGTTCAACCCTGGGTGGTGACTGGAGATAAGGTTTAGGTTCTGAAGCCTGAAAACCGAGGTTGGAAAGAGATGATGACCTAAGGCCATGGCGGGTCTGATGTGCTCAGTGTGTGGCTAGCTGGGTGGGTGCGAGCCAGGAGGTTCAGTCTCAGGCTGTGCCAGAAAGGGCAGTAGTGCCCAGGGCAGCCTGTATAATTGGGGTCCAGTCAAGTGGCATGCAGGTTGATCCTCATTTGGGGAATCTGGGTAGCCCCAGAGGGCAATGTTTTTCTTCCAGAAAGCAGGCAGAGTGCTGCCTTGTAGTTCTGGAATTGCCAAACTGGAGGGCTTGTGGGCCAGGAATGTGAGGATGGAAGTTGAGAACACAAACTAGACTTACGTTTCTGGGCAAGGGCACGGCAGACACACTCTGCAGAGATGAATCAAGATGTCCTGCATCTGAAGTCAGGGCGAGGATCAGACGATCGCTCAGGTTGGAGCTTCTGTCCCTGATGGCCCCTTCATGAAGCACAGGGGGCGGGATCACGAGGCCATGGAGGTTTGCCCTCGATGGGAGTTGTGAGATGCTCCAAACAGTAAAGATTCTTCTGCGGGACTATTGAGACCTGTTGGTTGGCTCCAGGACTTCCCATACAGCATAATTCTGAGAATGGTTCTAAGTATGGATGTCTGGGAAGCCTGCCTCTCATTCCAATCATCTCCTAGCGACAAGACGGGTTAGATCTGCTGGATCAGGGGGAGCAACTGAGGGGGCTGAGTTGAAATGGACTCTCCTGTGGATGGGTCCTAATGTGGGTGTGTCTCCATGGAGACCTTGGAATGAGGCGCTGGCACCGGGAACCTGAAATGTCCTTCTAACCAGAGGCTTTGAGAGAGCTCCAACATGCAAGTTTCCCATGTGTAGACGAGATTTGTTCTGATGGGTGCCTCAGGAGAAGCCCTCAGCTGGTATTGGAAACCAGGCTTTTGAGGAGACATGCCTGTAAACCAAAGCTATGGATCCCATTATGGCCTGGGGTCCTGTCTGGTCAATCTTCTTCTCTGGGGACATCCATCTATGGTATGAGTGGAGGTAGATGCTCAGCTGGTGTCAGACGGCCCTTTTTTGTCCCGGACAACCTACACCATTGGTATGGCCTCAGGGAATTTGGAGGTTTCTCCTAATTTGTACGGTTTTGGATAATGGAATGGGCAGAATTCCCATGGATTGGTTAGGCCCAGTCCTAATGTGTGGTTCCAGGGACCCAGCCTGGAGGGTGTGTGGCCCAGGACTTTGAGGACAGAACTCAAAAAACACAAACTCAGCTTAGGTTTGGGAACGTAGGTATGGCACGGCCGAACTACAAATCATGAGAAGAACTCTTCAGGATATGAAGAAAGAGCGAGTCTGAGGCGCTTAGTTAGGCTTTTGTCTCTGGATTTTGTATCAGCGATGGCCGTGGAATGTCGGGGAGGCCTCATGGGCCATGGACGAATCTTCCTCTCTGTGGATTTGGCCCTATCCCAATTCTTTTTCGTGAATCTGTGGGATGGGAGGACTCCTTTAGGGTTTGTTACCTGAGGTGTCCCACCAAAAGAGGAATTCCAAAGCAGAGCCCTGCGCAAGAGTGAAGGGACAACCCGAAATATGGTTAAAAATTAGGGTCTAGGGGCATGGCAAGCCCAATATGCTGTTTCTTCATGCAGCCACTGAGAGGCCTTGCCTGAGGACCGGGCTCAGGCTGAGGGTCACAATGTGTGTTTGAGACCAATGTGGCCCTCAAGCATGGGCTGGGTCTCATGTGCCACACTGGTTTCAACTACACTGAAAGTTGGACAACATGCCAACAACGAGGTTTCATGCCAAGGAAACGAGTTCGGATTTCTGCAACATTTTCAAACCTGGGCAGTGATTGGAGATAAGGTCAAGGTTCTGAAGCCTGAAAACCGAGGTTGGGTAGAGATGACGACCTAAGGCCATGGCGGGTCCGATGTGCTCAGTGTGCGGCCAGCTGTCTGGGTGGGGCCAGGAGTTCCAGGCTCAGGCTGTGTCAGAATGGGCAATTGTGCCCACTTCAGCCTATATATTTGGTGTACAGCCAAATGGCGTGCAGGTTGATCCTCATTTGGGGTTTCTGGGTAGCCCCAGAGGGCAATGTTCTTCTTCCAGGGAGCAGGCAGAGTGCCGCATTGTACTTCTGGATTGCCAAACTGGAGGGCTTGTGGGCCAGTAGTCTGAGGACTGAAGTCTGAGAACACAAGCTAGGCTTAGTTTTTATGGGTGAGGACATGGCAGGCACAATCTACAGACCTGAATCGAGATCTCGTGCATCTGAAGTCAGGGTGAGGATCAGACGATCTTCAGGTTGGACTTTCTGTCCCTGATGGCCCCTTCATGAAGGGGGGGAATCACGAGGCCATGGGGGTTTTCGCACGATGGGAGTTGTGAGAAGCTCCAAACTACAAAGATTCTTCTCCAGGACAATTGAGACCTGTTAGTTGGCGCCAGGCCAAGGATTCCAAGCATGGTTCTGAGGATCGATGGCTAGGTACCCCACCTGGCATTCCAATTTTCTCCTAGCTACAAGAAACGTTAGATCTGCTGGATCTGGGGGAGCAACTGAGAAGGCTGAGTTGAAATTGACTCTCCTGTGGATGTGTCCTAATATGTTTTTGTGTCTATGGAGACCTTGGAATGAAGCGGTGGCACTGGGTCCCTGATGGGTTCTTCTAAACAGAGACTTTGACACAGCTCCACCGTGCAAGTTTCCCATATGTAGATGAGATTTGTTCTGATGGGTGAGTCAAGAAACAGCCATATGCTGGTATTGAAATCCAGGCCTCTGAGGAGACATGCCTGGAAACCATACCAATAGATCCGATTAGTGCCTAGTGGTCTGCTCATTCCTTTTTTCCTCTGGGGACATCAGTCTATGGGTCTGAGTGCAGGAAGGTGCTCTGATGTGCTCAGATTGCTCCTGTTTGTCCTGGGAAGCCACCACTATTGGGATGGCCTCAGGAACTTTGGAGGTTTATCCTATTAGTAGGATTGTGGCCATTGGAATGGGTACACACAATTCCCTTGGAGAGGGCAAGTACAGTCCTCAGGTTTGGCTCCAAGGGCCTGAGCCTTTGGGGTGTGTAGGCCAGGGCTGTTTGGACAGTTGTCTGAAAACACAAACGCGGCTTATGTTTCGGGTCATAGGTATGGCAGGACTGATCTACAGACCATGAGGAGAACTCTTCAGGATATGAAAAAAGGGCGAGCGTGAGGCTCGTGCTCAAGTTTTTGTCTCTGGATATCGTGTCACTCATAGTCGTGAAATTTCCGGGTGACTTCATGGGAAATGGACGAGTCTTACTCTCTGGGGTTTTGCCTCGTCCCAAGAGTTTTGGGTCATTCTGGGGATGGAAGAAGTCCGTTTTGTTGTTGTTGTTGATTTGCTTTGTTTTGTTTTTTAACCTCAGGTGTCTCACCAAATGAGGTATTCCAGAGTAGAGCCCTGGGGAGGGCCGACCGGACAACCAGAAATCTGGTTAAAAATTGTGGCCTAGGGACATGTCAAGCCCATTATGACATCTAATGGTCGAGGCACTGAGAGGACTTACTAGAGCACAGGACTCACGCTGAGGGTCACAATGCGTGTTTATGCCCTCTTCGCACTCAAGAATTGGTGGGGCCTGCGGGTGAATGCTGGTTTCTCCTACACTGAACGTTGGACAACATGCCAACCACAAGGTTTCTTGCCATGGGTAAGGACGAGTTCTGATTTCTACATCACAAGCACCGCTGGGCAGTGGTTGGAGATAAGGTCTAGGTTCTGAAGCCTGAAAAACCGCAGTTGGGAAGAGATGATGACCTAAGGCCATGGCGGTTCTGATGTGCTCAGTGTGCGGTCAGCTGTCTGGGTGTTGGTCAGGAGGTCCGAGCTCAGGTTGTTCAGACAGTGCATTAGTGCCCAGGTTAGACTATATACATTGGGTACAGTCGAATGCCATGTAGATTTATCCTCATATAAGGTGCCTGGGCAGCTCACTAGGCCAAATTTTCTTTCTAGAGGGCATGCAGAGTGCTGCATTGTGGGTCTGGAATTGCGAAACTTCTGGGCTTCGGGGCCTGGAGTGTGAGGACGGAAGTCTGAGGACACAAGCTAGACTTGGGTTTCAGGGCCAGGGCACGGCACGTACCCCTGTAGATCTGAACCTATATCTCATGCATCTGAAGTCAGGGCGAGGATCAGACGTTGGCTCAGGTTGGAGTTTCTGTGCATGACGGCCCCTTCATGAAGGGAGCGGAATCTCGAGGCCATGGAGGTTTTCCCACGTTGGGAGTTGTGGGATGCCCCCTTCAAGGATTCCTTCTGCGGGACAATTGAGACCTGTTGGGCAGCTCCAGGACATCCCATATGGAATGACTCCAGGGCACCGTTGGAGGATGGATGCCTGGGAAGCAGGCCTCGCATTCCAATTGTCTCCTAGCAACAAGACAGTTTAGATCTGATGGCTCTGCGGGAGAAACCGGGGTGGCTGTCTTGAAATGGACTTTCCTGAGGATGGGTCCTAATGTGTGTTTGTGTCCATGAGGGCCTTAAAATGGGGCGGTGGCACCGGGACCCTGAAGTATTCTCCTAAGCTTTTGACATAGCTCGATGCACAAGATTCCTTGTGGAGACGAGATTTGTTTTGATGGGTGCCTCAGGAAAACCTCGATGCTGGTATTGGAATCCAGGCTTTTGAGGAGACATGCCTGTAATCCAAAGCAATGTATCCGATTATGGCCTAGGGTCCTGTCTGGTTCAATCTTCTTCTCAGGGGACATCCATCTATGGTATGAGTGGAGGTAGATGCTCAGCTGGTATCAGACCGCCCTTGTTTGTCCCGGGCGACCTGCACTATTGGGATGGCCTCAGGGATTTGTAGGGTTCTCCAAATTTTACTGTTTTGGACAGTGGCTTCAGCAGAATTCCCATGGATTGGGTAGGCACAGTCCTAATGTGTGACTCCAGGGGCCCCAGCCTGGAGGGTGTGTGGCCCTGGACTTTGAGGACAGAAGTCTGAAAACACAAACTCAGCTTAGGTTTAGGGACGTAGGTATGGCAGGCCCGATCTATAAACCATGAGAAGAACTCTTCCGGATATGAAGAAAGAGCGAGTCTGAGGCGCTTGCTCAGGCTTTTGTCTCTGGATTTTGTATCAGAGATGGCCGTGGAATGTCGGGGAGGCCTCATGGGCCATGGACGAATCTTCCTCTCTGTGGATTTGGCCCGATCCCAATTGTTTTTCGTCAATCTGTGGAATGGGAGGACTCCTTTCAGGTTTGTTACCTCAGGTGTCCCGCCAAAAGAGGAATTCCAAAGAAGAGCCCTGGGGAAAAGTGAAGGGAGAACCCGAACTATAGGTAAAATTTGGGGCCTAGGGGCATGGCAAGCCCAATATGCTATCTCTTCATCCAGCCACTGAGAGGCCTTATTGAGGACTGGGATCAGGGTGAGGGTCACAATGTGTGGTTTTGACCAATGTGGCCCGCAAACATGAGCGGGGCCTCATGGGCCACACTGGTTTCAACTACACTGAACGTTGGACAACGTGCCAACCACAAGGGTTCTTGCCATGGGTAAGGAGGAGTTCTGATTTCTGCATCACACTCACCCATGGGCAGTGATTAGAGATAAGGTCTCGGTTCTGAAGCCTGAAAACTGAGGTAGGGAAGAGATGATGACCTAAGGCCATGGCGGGTTTTATGTGCTCAGTGTGCGGTCAGCTGTCTGGGTGTTGGTCAGGAGGTCCGAGCTCAGGTTGTGTTAGACAGTGCATTAGTGCCCAGGTTAGACTATATACTTTGGGTACAGTCGAGTGACATGTAGATTTATCCTCATATAAGTTGTCTGGGCAGCTCATTAGGCAAAATTTGTTTTCTAGAGGGCAGGCAGAGTGCTTAATTGTCGGTCCGGAATTTTAAACATGAGGGATTCGTGTCAAGGAGTGTGAGGACGGAAGTCTGAGAACACAAGCTAGACTTGGGTTTCAGGGCGAGGACACGGCAGGTACCACTGTAGATCTGAACCTATATCTCATGCATCTGAAGTCAGGGCGAGGATCAGACATTGGCTCAGGTTGGAGTTTCTGTGCATGACGGACCCTTCATGAAGGGAGCGGAATCTCTAGGCCATGGAGGTTTTCCCACGTTGGGAGTTGTGGGATGCCCCCTTCAAGGATTCCTTCTGCGGGACAATTGAGACCTGTTGGGCAGCTTCAGGACATCCCATATGGAATGACTCCAGGGCACTGTTCGAGGTTGGATGCCTGGGAAGCCGGCCTCGCATTCCAATTGTCTCCCAGCAACAAGACCGTTTAGATCTGATGGCTCTGCGAGAGAAACCGGGGTGGCTGACTTGAAATGGACTATCCTGAGGATGGGTCCTAATGTGTGTTTGTGTCCATGAGGGCCTTAAAATGGTCTCGGTGGCACCGAGACCCTGAAGTATTCTACTAAGCTTTTGACATAGCTCGATGCACAACGTTCCTTGTGGATACGAGATTTGTTTTGATGGGTGCCTCAGGAAAACCTCAATGCTGGTATTGGAATCCAGGCTTTTGAGGAGACATGCCTGTAATCCAAAGCAATGTATCCGATTATGGCCTAGGGTCCTGTCTGGTTCAATCTTCTTCTCAGGGGACATCCATCTATGGTATGAGTGGAGGTAGATGCTCAGCTGGTATCAGACCGCCATTGTTTGTCCCGGGCGACCTGCACTATTGGGATGGCCTCAGGGATTTGTAGGATTCTCCAAATTTTACTGTTTTGGACAATGGCATCGGCAGAATTCCCATGGATTGGGTAGGCACAGTCCTAATGTGTGATTCCAGGGGCCCGAGCCTGGAGGGTGTGTGGCCCAGGACTTTGAGGACAGAAGTCTGAAAACACAAAATCAGCTTAGGTTTGGGGACGTAGGTATGGCAGGCCCGATCTATAAACCATGAGAAGAACTCTTCCGGTTATGAAGAAAGAGCGAGTCTGAGGCGCTTGCTCAGGCTTTTGTCTCTGGATTTTGTATCAGAGATGGCCGTGGAATGTCGGGGAGGCCTCATGGGCCATGGACGAATCTTCCTCTCTGTGGATTTGGCCCGATCCCAATTGTTTTTCGTCAATCTGTGGAAAGGGAGGACTCCTTTCAGGTTTGTTACCTCAGGTGTCCCGCCAAAAGAGGAATTCCAAAGAAGAGCCCTAAGGAAAAGTGAAGGGAGAACCCGAACTATGGGTAAAATTTGGGGCCTAGGGGCATGGCAAGCCCAATATGCTATCTCTTCATCCAGCATCTGAGAGGCCTTATTGAGGACTGGGATCAGGGTGAGGGTCACAATGTTGGTTTTGACCAATGTGGCCCGCAAACATGAGCGGGGCCTCATGGGCCACACTGGTTTCAACTACACTGAACGTTGGACAACATGCCAACCACATGGTTTCTTGCCACGGGGAAGGAGTTGTGTTTTCTGCATCACTTTCAAGCCTGGGCAGCGATTGGAGATAAGGTCTAGGTTCTGAAACTTGACAACCGAGGTTGGGAAGAGATGACGACCTAAGACCATGGCGGGTCCGATGTGCTCAGTGAGCGGCCAGCTTTCTGTGTGGGGCCAGGTAATTTAGGCTCAGGCTGTGTCAAAAAGGGCAATAGTGCCCAGGTCAGCCTATATATTTGGGGTACAGTAGAATGGCGTGCAGGTTGATCCTCTTTTGGATTTTCTGGGTAACCCCAGAGGGCAATGTTTTTCTTCCTGAGGGCAGGAAGAGTGCTCCATTATAGTTCTGGTTTTCAAACTGGAGGCTTGTGGGCCAGTAGTCTGAGGAAGGAAATCTGAGAACAAGCTAGGCTTAGGATTCTGGGTGAGGACAAGGCAGGAACAATCTACAGACCTGAATCGAGATCTTGTGCTTATGATGTCAGGGCGAGGATCAGAAGATCGCTCAGGTTGGTGTTTCTGTCCCTGATGGCCCTTCATGAAGGGGCAGGGGGGCCACGAGGCCGTGGGGGTTTTCCCACGATGTTAGTTGTGAGAAGCTCCAAACTGCAAAGATTCTTCTGCAGGACAATTGAGACCTGTTGGTTGGCTCCAGGGCAACGATTCTGAGCAGGGTTCTAAGGATGGATGGCTGGGTAGCCCACCTCGCATTCCAATTGTGTCCTAGCAACAAGACAGGTTAGATCTGCTGGATCTGGGGGAGCAACCCAGGAGTCTGAGTTGAAATGGACTCTCCTGTGGATGGGTCCTAATGTCTTTTTGTGTCTATGGAGACCTTGGAATGTAGCGGTGGCACTGGGGTCCTGAAGGGTTTTTCCAAACAGAGGCTTTGACACAGCTCCAACGTGCAAGTTTACCATATGTAGATGAGATGTTTTCTGATGGGTGAGTCAAGAAACAGCCATACACTGGTATTGAAATCCAGGCCTCTGCGGAGAGATGACTGGATACCACAGCAATGGATCCGTTTAGTGCCTAGGGGCCTGTTCATTCCTTTTTACCTCTGGGGACATCAGTCTATGCGTCTGAGTGCAGGTAGGTGCTCAGCTGAGCTCAGATTGCCTCTGTTTGTCCTGGGAAGCCACCACTATTGGGATGGCCTCAGGCAGTTTGGAGGTTTATCCTATTAGTAGGATTGTGGCCATTGGAATGGGCACATACAATTCCCTTGGAGAGGGCAAGTACAGTCCTCAGGTTTGGCTCCAGGGGCCTGAGCCTGTAGGGTGTGTAGGCCAGAGCTGTTTGGACAGTTGTCTGAAAACACAAACGCGGCTTATGTTTCGGGTCATAGGTATGGCAGGACTGATCTACAGACCATGAGGAGAACTCTTCAGGATATGAAAAAAGGGCGAGTGTGAGGCTCGTGCTCAAGTTTTTGTCTCTGGATATCGTATCACTCATGGTCGTGAAATTTCCGGGTGTCTTCATGGGAAATGGACGAGTCTTACTCTCTGGGGTTTTGCCCCGTCCCAAGAGTTTTGGGTCATTCTGGGGATGGAAGAAGTCCGTTTTGTTGTTGTTGTTGATTTGCTTTGTTTTGTTTTTTAACCTAAGGTGTCTCACCAAATGAGGTATTCCAGAGTAGAGCCCTGGGGAGGGCCGACCGGACAACCAGAAATCTGGTTTAAAATTGTGGCCTAGGGACATGTCAAGCCCATTATGACATCTAATGGTCGAGCCACTGAGAGGACTTACTAGAGCACAGGACTCACGCTGAGGGTCACAATGCATGTTTATGCCCTCTTCGCACTCAAGAATTGGCGGGGCCTCCGGGTGAATGTTGGTTTCTCCTACACTGAACGTTGGACAACATGCCAACCACAAGGTTTCTTGCCATGGGTAAGGACGAGTTCTGATTTCTGCATCACAGGCACCCCTGGGCAGTGGTTGGAGATAAGGTCTAGGTTCTGAAGCCTGAAAAACCGCAGTTGGGAATAGATGATGACCTAAGGCCATGGCGGATCTGATGTGCTCAGTGTGCGGTCAGCTGTCTGGGTGTTGGTCAGGAGGTCCGAGCTCAGGTTGTGTCAGACAGTGCATTAGTGCCCAGGTTAGACTATATACTTTGGGTACAGTCGAATGCCATGTAGATTTATCCTCATATAAGGTGCCTGGGCAGCTCATTAGGCCAAATTTTTTTTCTAGAGGGCAGGCAGAGTGCTGCATTGTGGGTCTGGAATTGCGAAACTTCCGGGCTTCGGGGCCTGGAGTGTGAGGACGGAAGTCTGAGAACACAAGCTAGACTTGGGTTTCAGGGCCAGGGCAGGGCAGGTACCCCTGTAGATCTGAACCTATATCTCATGCATCTGAAGTCAGGGCGAGGATCAGACATTGGCTCAGGTTGGAGTTTCTGTGCATGACGGCCCCTTCATGAAGGGAGCGGAATCTCGAGGCCATGGAGGTTTTCCCACGTTGGGAGTTGTGGGATGCCCCCTTCAAGGATTCCTTCTGCGGGACAATTGAGACTTGTTGGGCAGCTCCAGGACATCCCATATGGAATGACTCCAGGGCACCGTTCGAGGATGGATGCCTGGGAAGCAGGCCTCGCATTCCAATTGTCTCCTAGCAACAAGACAGTTTAGATCTGATGGCTCTGCGGGAGAAACCGGGGTGGCTGTCTTGAAATGGACTTTCCTGAGGATGGGTCCTAATGTGTGTTTGTGTCCATGAGGGCCTTAAAATGGGGCGGTGGCACCGGGACCCTGAAGTATTCTCCTAAGCTTTTGACATAGCTCGATGCACAAGGTTCCTTGTGGAGACGAGATTTGTTTTGATGGGTGCCACAGGAAAACCTCTATGCTGGTATTGGAATCCAGGCTTTTGAGGAGACATGCCTGTAATCCAAAGCAATGTATCCGATTATGGCCTAGGGTCCTGTCTGGTTCAATCTTCTTCTCAGGGGACATCCATCTATGGTATGAGTGGAGGTAGATGCTCAGCTGGTATCAGACCGCCCTTGTTTGTCCCGGGCGACCTGCACTATTGGGATGGCCTCAGGGATTTGTAGGGTTCTCCAAATTTTACTGTTTTGGACAATGGCATCGGCAGAATTCCCATGGATTGGGTAGGACAGTCCT
Organism: Mustela nivalis; assembly: GCF_964662115.1. Classification (NCBI taxonomy): domain Eukaryota; kingdom Metazoa; phylum Chordata; class Mammalia; order Carnivora; family Mustelidae; genus Mustela; species Mustela nivalis. Next base: position 75,050 of record NW_028135751.1, on the reverse strand, counting down.
AATGTGTGACTCCAGGGGCCCCAGCCTGGAGGGTGTGTGGCCCAGGACTTTGAGGACAGAAGTCTGAAAACACAAACTCAGCTTAGGTTTGGGGACGTAGGTATGGCAGGCCCGATCTATAAACCATGAGAAGAAATCTTCTGGATATGAAGAAAGAGCAAGTCTGAGGCGCTTGCTCAGGCTTTTGTCTCTGGATTTTGTATCAGAGATGGCCGTGGAATGTCGGGGAGGCCTCATGGGCCATGGACGAATCTTCCTCTCTGTGGATTTGGCCCGATCCCAATTGTTTTTCGTCAATCTGTGGAAAGGGAGGACTCCTTTCAGGTTTGTTACCTCAGGTGTCCCGCCAAAAGAGGAATTCCAAAGAAGAGCCCTAAGGAAAAGTGAAGGGAGAACCCGAACTATGGGTAAAATTTGGGGCCTAGGGGCATGGCAAGCCCAATATGCTATCTCTTCATCCAGCATCTGAGAGGCCTTATTGAGGACTGGGATCAGGGTGAGGGTCACAATGTTGGTTTTGACCAATGTGGCCCGCAAACATGAGCGGGGCCTCATGGGCCACCCTGGTTTCAACTACACTGAACGTTGGACAACATGCCAACCACATGGTTTCTTGCCACGGGGAAGGAGTTGTGTTTTCTGCATCACTTTCAAGCCTGGGCAGCGATTGGAGATAAGGTCTAGGTTCTGAAACTTGACAACCGAGGTTGGGAAGAGATGACGACCTAAGACCATGGCGGGTCCGATGTGCTCAGTGAGCGGCCAGCTTTCTGTGTGGGGCCAGGTAATTTAGGCTCAGGCTGTGACAAAAAGGGCAATAGTGCCCAGGTCAGCCTATATATTTGGGGTACAGTAGAATGGCGTGCAGGTTGATCCTCTTTTGGATTTTCTGGGTAACCCCAGAGGGCAATGTTTTTCTTCCTCAGGGCAGGAAGAGTGCTCCATTATAGTTCTGGTTTTCAAACTGGAGGCTTGTGGGCCAGTAGTCTGAGGAAGGAAATCTGAGAACAAGCTAGGCTTAGGATTCTGGGTGAGGACAAGGCAGGAACAATCTACAGACCTGAATCGAGATCTTGTGCTTATGATGTCAGGGCGAGGATCAGAAGATCGCTCAGGTTGGTGTTTCTGTCCCTGATGGCCCTTCATGAAGGGGCAGGGGGGCCACGAGGCCGTGGGGGTTTTCCCACGATGTTAGTTGTGAGAAGCTCCAAACTGCAAAGATTCTTCTGCAGGACAATTGAGACCTGTTGGTTGGCTCCAGGGCAACGATTCTGAGCAGGGTTCTAAGGATGGATGGCTGGGTAGCCCACCTCGCATTCCAATTGTGTCCTAGCAACAAGACAGGTTAGATCTGCTGGATCTGGGGGAGCAACCCAGGAGTCTGAGTTGAAATGGACTCTCCTGTGGATGGGTCCTAATGTCTTTTTGTGTCTATGGAGACCTTGGAATGTAGCGGTGGCACTGGGGTCCTGAAGGGTTTTTCCAAACAGAGGCTTTGACACAGCTCCAACGTGCAAGTTTACCATATGTAGATGAGATGTTTTCTGATGGGTGAGTCAAGAAACAGCCATACACTGGTATTGAAATCCAGGCCTCTGCGGAGAGATGACTGGATACCACAGCAATGGATCCGTTTAGTGCCTAGGGGCCCGTTCGTTCCTTTTTACCTCTGGGGACATCAGTCTATGCGTCTGAGTGCAGGTAGGTGCTCAGCTGAGCTCAGATTGCCTCTGTTTGTCCTGGGAAGCCACCACTATTGGGATGGCCTCAGGCAGTTTGGAGGTTTATCCTATTAGTAGGATTGTGGCCATTGGAATGGGCACATACAATTCCCTTGAAGAGGGCAAGTACAGTCCTCAGGTTGGCTCCAGGGGCCTGAGCCTGTAGGGTGTGTAGGCAGAGCTGTTTGGACAGTTGTCTGAAAACACAAACGCGGCTTATGTTTCAGTAATAGGTATGGCAGGACTGATCTACAGACCATGAGGAGAACTCTTTGGGATATGAAAAAAGGGCGAGTGTCAGGCTCTTGCTCAAGTTTTTGTCTCTGGATATCGTGTCACTCATGGTCATGAAATTTCCGGTTGACTTCATGGGAAATGGACGAGTCTTACTCTCTGGGGGTTTGTCCCCATCGCAAGATTTTGGGGTCATTCTGTGGGATGGAAGAAGTCCGTTTTGTTGTTGTTGTGATTTGCCTTGTTTTGTTTTTTAACCTCAGGTGTCCCACCAAATGAGGGATTCCAGAGTAGAGCCCTGGGGGTGGGGGCGACCGTACAACCAGAAATCTGGTTACAAATTTGGGCCTAGGGACATGTCAAGCCCATTATGACATCTAATGTTCGAGTGACTGAGAGGACTTACTAGAGGACAGGACTCACACTGAGGGTCACAATGCGTGTTTATGCCCACTTCCCAAACAAGAATGGGCGGGGCCTCATGGTGAATCCTGGTTTCTCCTACACTGAACGTTGGACAACCTGCCAACGACAAGATTTCTTGCCATGGGTAAGGACGAGTTCTGATTTCTGCATCACAGTCACCCTTGGGCAGTGATTGGAGATAAGGTCTAGATTCTGAAGCCTGAAAACGGAGGTAGGGAAGAGATGATAACCTAAAGCCATGGCGGGTCTGATGTGCTCAGTGTGCGGTCAACTGTCTGGGTGTTGGTCAGGAGGTCCGGGCTCAGGTTGTGTCAGACAGTGCATTAATGCCCCCGTAGACTATATAATTTGGGTAAAGTTGAGTGCCATGTAGATTTATCCTCATATAAGTTGTCTGGGCAGCTCATTAGGCAAAATTTGTTTTTTAGAGGGCAGGCAGAGTGCTTCATTGTCGGTCCGGAATTGCCAAACTTGAGGGCTTCGTGTCCAGGAGTGTGAGGACGGAAGTCTGAGAACACAAGCTAGACTTGTGTATCAGGGCGAGGACACGGCAGGGACCTCTGTAGATCTGAACCAATATCTCATGCATCTGAAGTCAGGGCGAGGATCAGACGTTGGCTCACGTTGGAGTTTATGTGCATGACGGCCCCTTCATGAAGGGAGTGGAATCTCGAGGCCATGGAGGTTTTCCCACGTTGGGTGTTGTGGGATGCCCCCTTCAAGGATACCTTCTGCGGGACAATTGAGACCTGTTGGGCAGCTTCAGGACATCCCATATGGAATGACTCCAGGGCACCATTCGAGGATGGATGACTGGGAAGCAGGCCTCGCATTCCAATTTTCTCCTAGCAACAAGAGAGTTTAGATCTGATGACTCTGCGTGAGCAACAGGAATGACTGACTTGAAATGGACTTTCCTGAGGATGCGTCCTAATGTGTGTTTGTGTCCATGAGGGCCTTAAAATTGGGCGGTGGCACCGGGACCCTGAAGTATTCTCCTAAGCTTTTGACATAGCTCGATGCAAAAGTCTCCTTGTGGAGACGAGATTTGTTCTGATGGGTGCCTCAGAAAAACTCCTATGCTGGTATTGGAATCCAGGCTTTTGAGGAGACATGCCTGTAAACCAAAGCAATGTATCCGATTATGGCCTAGGGTCCTGTCTGGTTCAATCTTCTTCTCAGGGGACATCCATCTATGGTATGAGTGGAGGTAGATGCTCAGCTGGTATCAGACCGCCCTTGTTTGTCCCGGGCGAACTGCACAATTGGGATGGCCTCAGGGATTTGGAGGGTTCTCCTAATTTTACGGTTTTGGACAATGGAATGGGCAGAATTCCCATGGATTGGGTAGACACAGTCCTAATGTGTGACACCTGGGGCCCCAGCCTGGAAGGTGTGTGGCCCAGGACTTTGAGGACAGAAGTCTGAAAACACAAACTCAGCTTAGCTTTGGGGAGGTAGGTATAGCAGGCCCGATCTATAAACCATGAGAAGAACTCTTCCGGATATAAAGAAAGAGCGAGTCTGAGGCACTTGCTCAGGCTTTTGTCTCTGGATTTTGTATCAGAGATGGCCGTGGAATGTCGGGGAGGCCTCATGGGCCATGGACGAATCTTCCTCTCTGTGGATTTGGCCCGATCCCAATTGTTTTTCGTCAATCTGTGGAATGGGAGGACTCCTTTCAGGTTTGTTACCTCAGGTGTCCCGCCAAAAGAGGAATTCCAAAGATGAGCCCTGGGGAAAAGTGAAGGGAGAACCCGAACTATGGGTAAAATTTGGGGCCTAGGGGCATGGCAAGCCGAATATGCTGACTCTTCATCCAGCCACTGAGAGGCCTTACCTGAGGCCTGGGATCAGGCTGAGGGACACAATGTGTGTTTGTGACCAATGTGGCCCATAAACATGGGCGGGGCCTCATGGGCCACACTGGTTTCAACTACACTGAACTTTGGAAAAACATGCCAACCACTAGGTTTCTTGCCAAGGCGAAGGAGAAGTTCTGATTCTTGTATCACGTTCACTCCTGAGCAGTGAGTGGAGATAAGGTCTAGGTTCTGAAGGTGAAAACTGAGGTTGTGTAGAGTTGATGGCCTAAATCCATTGTGGGTGTGATATGCTCTGTTTACGGCAAGCTGTCTGGGTGTTGGACTGGAGGTCTGCCCTCAGGCTGTGTCAGACAGGGCTTTAGTGCACAGGCTAGACAGTATAATTGGGGTATGGTCGAGTGGCATGCAGGTTGTTACTCATTTGGCGTTTCTGGTTAGCCCTATAGGGCAACATTTTTCTTCTGGAGGGCAGGCAGAATGCTGCATTGTGTCTCCAGAATTGCCAAACTGGAGGGGTGTGGCCAGGATTGTGAGGAAGGAAGTCTGAAAACACGAGATTTGGGACCAAGACCATGGCAGGTCCACTCTGCAGAGGCTGAATCGAGATCTCCTGCAGGTGAGGACAGGGCAAGTATCAGATGTTGCCTCAAGCTGGAGTTTGTGTCCACGACGGCCCTTACATGAAGGGGGTGGGGGCGTCATGAGGCCAGGGAGGTTTCCCTACGCTGGGAGTTGTGAGCTGCTCCAAACTTCAAAGTTTCCTTCTTCAGGACAGTCGAGTACTATTGGATGGTCCCTTGGTGCCCCATACAGAAAGACTCGAGAGCAGGGGCCTAAGCATGGATGCCGAGAAACGCCAACTCACCTTCCCATTGCCTGGTGGAGACAAGGCACGCTCAATCTGCGGGCTCTTGGGTGAGCTACCCAGAAGGCTGAGTTTAAATGGACTCTCCTGAGGATGAGTCATAATGTGGGTTGGTGAACATGGAGACCTTAATGTGGCAGTAGCTAAGGGACTCTGCAGGATTCTCCAACCCAAAAGGCTTGACACAACTCCAACAAGGAAGCTTCCCATGTGGAGATGAGAGGTCTTCTGTCTGGTGCCTCAGGAAAGCCCCGTATGCTGGTCTTCGAAGCCAGGCCTCTGAGGAGTGATACCTGGACACCAAAGCAAGAGTTCATAATAGGGCCTAGGGGCCTGTCTGGTTCAATATTCTGTCTCTGCGGATATCTGTCTATGTGTCTGCATGGAGGTAGTAGTTGCTCATCTTGTGTCATAATGCCTGTATTTGTCCAGTGCGGCTTGTGGTAGTGGGATGTCCTTGGGGACCTTGAGGTTTCTACTATTTTGTAGAGTTGTGGCCAATGGAATGGGCAGTTTCTTAGGAGAGAGCAGGCACAGTTCTGTGGTGTGGCTCCAGAGACCCCAGCCTGGAGGCTGTGTTGGCCATGGCTGTGCCGACAGACATCCAAAAACCCTAACTCAGCTCAGGTTTGGGGCCGAGGTTACGGCAGGCCTGATCTACAGTCCATGAGGGGAGCTCCTCTGGATATGAAAGAAGGGTGAGAGGGAGGCAGTCGCTCAGGCTTTTGTCTCTGGATGTTTTGTCCACAATGGCCGTTTAATGTAGGAGTTTCCTCATGGGTCGTAGAAGTCTCCCTCTCTGGTAGTTTGTCCAGCCCCCAAGAGTTTGAGGTCATTCTGTGGGAAGGGAAGTGTCCTGTTTTCTGCTTCATGTGTCCCACCAGTAGAGGGATTCTAGAGCATAGCAGTGGGTACTGACAACTGGAATACTCGCCCTCTGGTTAAGCCTGGGGGCCTATGTATATGACAAGCCCCATATGCAGGATCTTGGTCCAGCCACTGAGAGGCGTTACTTTAATACGGGACTCACGCTGCAGGTCACAATGTATGTCTGTGTCCTAGGCGGCCCTCAAGCACTGGCATGGCCTTTCAGACAATGCAGGTTTTCCCACATTGCTGAAGCCTGAAAACCGAGGTTGGGAAGAGATGACGACCTACAGCCATAGCGGGTCCTATGTGCCCAGGTTGGGGCCAGCTGTCTGGGTGTCGTTTGGGATGTCTTGTCTCAGGCTGTGCCAGACAGGGCATTAGTATACAGGGTAGGCTGTATAATTGCTTTACAATCGAGTGGCATGCATTAGAAAATCATTTGGGGTTTCTTATTAGCAGCATAGGGCAAAGTTTTTCTTCTGGAGGGCAGGCAGAGTGCTGCATTGTGGCTTCGGAATTCCCAAACTGGAGGGCTTGTGGGCCAGGAGAGTGAGGACGGAAGTCTGACAGGGTTCTAAGGATGGATGGCTGGGTATCCCACCTCGCATTCAAATTGTGTCCTAGCAACAAGACAGGTTAGATCTGCTGGATCTGGGGGAGCAACGCAGGAGGCTGAGTTGAAATGGACTCTCCTGTGGATGGGTCCTAATGTTTTTTTGTGTCTATGGAGACCTTGGAATGTAGTTGTGGCACTGGGGTCCTGAAGGGTTTTTCCAAACAGAGGCTTTGACACAGCTCCAACGTGCAAGTTTCCCATATGTAGATGAGATGTTTTCTGATGGGTTAGTCAAGACACAGCCATACGCTGGTATTGAAATCCAGGCCTCTGAGGAGAGATGACTGGATACCACAGCAATGGATCCGTTTAGTGCCTAGGGGCCTGTTCGTTCCTTTTTACCTCTGGGGACATCAGTCTATGCGTCTGAGTGCAGGTAGGTGCTCAGATGAGCTCAGATTGCCCCTGTTTGTCCTGGGAAGCCACCACTATTGGGATGGCCTCAGGCAGTTTGGAAGTTTATCCTATTATTAGGGTTGTGGCCATTGGATTGGGCACACACAATTCCCTTGGAGAGGGCAAGTGCAGTCCTCAGGTTTGGCTCGAGGGGCCTGAGCCTGTAGGGTGTGTAGGCCAGAGCTGTTTGGACAGTTGTCTGAAAACACAAACGCGGCTTATGTTTCGGGTCATAGGTATGGCAGGACTGATCTACAGACCATGAGGAGAACACTTCAGGATATGAAAAAAGGGCGAGTGTGAGGCTCGTGCTCAAGTTTTTGTCTCTGGATATCGTGTCACTCATGGTCGTGAAATTTCCGAGTGACTTCATGGGAAATGAACGAGTCTTACTCTCTGGGGTTTTGCCCCGTCCCAAGGGTTTTGGGTCATTCTGTGGGATGGAAGAAGTCCGTTTTGTTGTTGTTGTTGATTTGCTTTGTTTTGTTTTTTAACCTCAGGTGTCACACCAAATGAGGTATTCCAGAGTAGAGACCTGGGGAGGGCCGACCGGACAACCAGAAATCTGGTTTAAAATTGGGGCCTAGGGACATGTCAAGCCCATTATGACATCTAATGGTCGAGCCACTGAGAGGACTTACTAGAGCACAGGACTCACGCTAAGGGTCACAATGCGTGTTTATGCCCTCTTCGCACTCAAGAATTGGCTGGGCCTCCGGGTGAATGCTGGTTTCTCCTACACTGAACGTTGGACAACATGCCAACCACAAGGTTTCTTGCCATGGGTAAGGACGAGTTCTGATTTCTGCATCACAGGCACCCCTGGGCAGTGGTTGGAGATAAGGTCTAGGTTCTGAAGCCTGAAAAACCGCAGTTGGGAAGAGATGATGACCTAAGGCCATGGCGGTTCTGATGTGCTCAGTGTGCGGTCAGCTGTCTGGGTGTTGGTCAGGAGGTCCGAGCTCAGGTTGTGTCAGACAGTGCATTAGTGCCCAGGTTAGACTATATACTTTGGGTACAGTCGAATGCCATGTAGATTTATCCTCATATAAGGTGCCTGGGCAGCTCATTAGGCCAAATTTTTTTTCAAGAGGGCAGGCAGAGTGCTGCATTGTGGGTCTGGAATTGCGAAACTACCGGGCTTCGGGGACTGGAGTGTGAGGACGGAAGTCTGAGAACACAAGCTAGACTTGGGTTTCAGGGCCAGGGCACGGCAGGTACCCCTGTAGATCTGAACCTATATCTCATGCATCTGAAGTCAGGGCGAGGATGAGACGTTGGCTCAGGTTGGAGTTTCTGTGCATGACGGCCCCTTCATGAAGGGAGCGGAATCTCGAGGCCATGGAGGTTTTCCCACGTTGGGAGTTGTGGGATGCCCCCTTTAAGGAATCCTTCTGCGGGACAATTGAGACTTGTTGGGCAGCTCCAGGACATCCCATATGGAATGACTCCAGGGCACTGTTCGAGGATGGATGCCTGGGAAGCCCGCCCCGCATTCCAATTGTCTCCTAGCAACAAGACAGTTTAGATCTGATGGCTCTGCGTGAGCAACAGGAGTGGCTGACTTGAAATGGACTTTCCTGAGGATGGGTCCTAATGTGTGTTTGTGTCCATGAGGGCCTTAAAATGGGGCGGTGGCACCGGGACACTGAAGAATTGTCCTAAGCTTTTGACATAGCTCGATGTACAAGGTTCCTTCCGGAGATAAGATTTGTTTTGATGGGTGCCTCAGGAAAACCTCTATGCTGGTATTGGAATCCAGGCTTTTGAGGAGACATGCCTGTAATCCAAAGCAATGTATCCGATTATGGCCTAGGGTCCTGTCTGGTTCAATCTTCTTCTCAGGGGACATCCATCTATGGTATGAGTGGAGGTAGATGCTCAGCTGGTATCTGACCGCCCTTGTTTGTCCCGGGCGACCTGCACTATTGGGATGGCCTCAGGGATTTGTAGGGTTCTCCAAATTTTACTGTTTTGGACAATGGCATGGGCAGAATTCCCATGGATTGGATAGGCACAGTCCTAATGTGTTACTCCAGGGGCCTCAGCCTGGAGGGTGTGTGGCCTAGGACTATGAGGACAGAAGTCTGAAAACACAAACTCAGCTTAGGTTTGGGGACGTAGGTATGTCAGGCCCGATCTATAAACCATGAGAAGAACTCTTCCGGATATGAAGAAAGAGCGAGTCTGAGGCACTTGCTCAGGCTTTTGTCTCTGGATTTTGTATCAGAGATGGCCGTGGAATGTCGGGGAGGCCTCATGGGCCATGGATGAATCTTCCTCTCTGTGGATTTGGCACGATATCAATTGTTTTTCGTCAATCTGTTGAATGGGAGGACTCCTTTCAGGTTTGTTACCTCAGGTGTCCCGCTAAAAGAGGAATTCCAAAGAAGAGCCCTGGGCAAAAGTGAAGGGACAACCCGAACTATGGGTAAAATTTGGGGCCTAGGGGCATGGCAATCCCAATATGCTGTCTCGTCATCCAGCCACTGAGAGGCCTTACCTGAGGACTGGGATCAGGCTGAGGGTCACAATGTGTGTTTGTGACCAATGTGGCCCATAAACATGAGCGGGGCCTCATGGGCCACACTGGTTTCAACTACACTGAACGTTGGACAACATGCCAACTACATGGTTTCTTGCCACGGGGAAGGAGTTGTGATCTGCTCCACTTTCAAGCCTGGGCTGTGATTGAAGATAAGGTCTAGGTTCTGAAACTTGACAACCGAGGTAGGGAAGAGATGACGACCTAAGGACAATGCGCGTCTGGTGGGCTCAGTGTTCGACCAGCTTCCTGGGTGGGGCTAGGATTTCCAGTCTCAGGCTGTGTCAGAAAGGGCAATAGTGCCCAGGTAAGCCTATATATTTGGGGTACAGTCGAATGGCGTGCAGGTGATTCTCATTTGGGTTTCTGGGTTGCACCAGAGGGCAATATTTTTCTTCCTGAAGGCTGGCAGAGTGCTGCATTATAGTTCTGGTTTGCAAACTGGAGGCTTGTGGGCCAGTAGTCTGAGGACGGAAATCTGAGAACACAAGCTAGGCTTAGGTTTCTGGGTGAGGACAAGGCAGGAACAATCTACAGACCTGAATCGAGATCTCGTGCTTCTGAAGTCAGGGCGAGGATCAGAAGATCGCTCAAGTTGGTGTTTCTGTCCCTGATGGCCACTTCATGTAGGGGCGCGGTCACGATGTCGTGGGGGTTTTCCCACGATGTTAGTTGTGAGAAGCTCCAAACTGCAAAGATTCTTCTGCAGGACTATTGAGACATGTTGGTTGGCTCCAGGCCAACGATTCCAAGCAGGGTTCTAAGGATTGATGCCTGGGTAGCCCAACTTGCATTCCAATTGTGTCCTAGCAACAAGACAGGATATATCTGCTGGATCTGGGGGAGCAATCTGGACCTGAGTTGAAATGGACTCTCCTGTGGATGGATCCTAATATGTTTTTGTGTCTATGGAGATCTTGGAATGAAGCGGTGGCACTGGGGCCCTGAAGGGTTTTTTCAAACAGAGGCTTTGACACAGCTCCAACGTGCAAGTTTCCCATATGTAGATGAGATTTGTTCTGATGGATGAGTCAGGAAACAGCCATATGCTGGTATTGAAATCCAGGCCTCTGAGGAGAGATGACTGGATACCACAACAATGAATCCAAATAGTGCCTAGGGGCCTGTTCGTACCTTTTTACCTCTGGGGACATCAGTCTATGCATCTGAGTGCATGTAGGTGCTCAGATGGGCTCAGATTGCTCCTGTTTGTCCTGGAGAGCCACCACTATTGGGATGGCCTCAGGGAGTTTGCAGGTTTATCCTATTAGTAGGTTGTGGCCATTGGAATGGGCACATACAATTCCCTTGGAGAGGGCAAGTACAGTCCTCAGGTTTGGCTCCAGGGGCCTGAGCCTGTAGGGTGTGTAGGCAGAGCTGTTTGGACAGTTGTCTGAAAACACAAACGCGGCTTATGTTTCGGGTCATAGGTATGGCAGGATTGATCTACAGACCATGAGGAGAACTTTTCGGGATATGAAAAAAGGTCGAGTGTGAGGCTCTTGCTCAAGTTTTTGTCTCTGGATATCGTGTCACTCATGGTCGTGAAATTCCGGGTGACTTCATGGGAAATGGACGAGTCTTACTCTCTGGGGGTTTGGCCCCGTCGCAAGATTTTGGGGTCATTCTGTGGGATGGAAGAAGTCCGTTTTGTTGTTGTTGTGATTTGCCTTGTTTTGTTTTTTAACCTCAGGTGTTCCACCAAATGAGGTATTCCAGAGTAGAGCCCTGGGGAGGGCCGACTGGACAACCAGAAATCTGGTTACAAATTTGGGCCTAGGGACATGTCAAGCCCATTATGACATCTAATGGTCGAGCGAATGAGAGGACTTATTAGAGGACAGGACTCACACTGAGGGTCACAATGCGTGTTTATGCCCACTTCGCAAACAAGAATTGGCGGGGCCTCATGGTGAATCCTGGTTTCTCCTACACTGAACGTTGGACAACATGCCAACGTCAAGATTTCTTGCCATGGGTAAGGAAGAGTTCTGATTTCTCCATCACAGGCACCCTTGGGCAGTGATTGGAGATAAGGTCTAGATTCTGAAGCCTGAAAACTGAGGTAGGGAAGAGATGATGACCTAAGGCCAGGGCGGGTCTGATGTGCTCAGTGTGCGGTCAGCTGTCTGGGTGTTGGTCAGGAGGTCCGGGCTCAGGTTGTGTCAGACAGTGCATTAGTGCCCAGGTAGACTATATAATTTGGGTACAGTCGAGTGCCATGTAGATTTCTCCTCATATAAGTTGTCTCGGCAGCTCATTAGGCAAAATTTGTTTTCTAAAGGGCAGGCGGAGTGCTTCATTGTCGGTCCGGAATTGCCAAACTTGAGGGCTTCGGGGCCAGGAGTGTGAGGACGGAAGTCTGAGAACACAAGCTAGACTTGTGTATCAGGGCGAGGACAAGCAGGGACCACTGTAGATCTGAACCAATATCTCATGCATCTGAAGTCAGGGCGAGGATCAGACATTGGCTCAGGTTGGAGTTTATGTGCATGACGGCCCCTTCATGAAGGGAGCGGAATCTCGAGGCCATGGAGGTTTTCCCACGTTGGGTGTTGTGGGATGCCCCCTTCAAGGATTCCTTCTGCCGGACAATTGAGACCTCTTGGGCAGCTTCAGGACATCCCATATGGAATAACTCCAGGGTACCGTTCGAGGATGGATGACTGGGAAGCCGGCCTCGCATTCCAATTGTCTCCTAGCAACAAGACAGTTTAGATCTGATGGCTCTGCGTGAGCAACAGGAGAGACTGACTTGAAATGGACTTCCTTAGGATGGGTCCTAATGTGTGTTTGTGTCCATGAGGGCTTTAAAATGGGCCGGTGGCACCGGGACCCTGAAGTATTGTCCTAAGCTTTTGACATAACTCAATGCACAAGGTTCCTTGTGGAGACGAGATTTGATCTGATGGGTGCCTCAGAAAAACCCCTATGCTGGTATTGGAATCCAGGCTTTTGAGGAGACATGCCTGTAAACCAAAGCAATGTATCCGATTAAGGCCTAGTATTCTGTCTGGTTCAATCTTCTTCTCAGGGGACATCCATTTATGGTATGAGTGGAGGTAGATGCTCAGGTGGTAGCAGACGGCTCTAGTTTGTCCCGGGCGACCTGTACTATTGGGATGGCCTCAGGGATTTGGAGGGTTCTCCTAATTTTACGGTTTTGGACAATGGAATGGGCAGAATTCCCATGGATTGGGTAGACACAGTCCTAATGTGTGACACCTGGGGCCCCAGGATGGAGGGTGTGTGGCCCAGGACTTTGGGGACAGAAGTCTGAAAACACAAACTCAGCTTAGGTTTGGGGAGGTAGGTATGGCAGGCCCGATCTATAAACCATGAGAAGAACACTTCCGGATATAAAGAAAGAGCGAGTCTGAGGCACTTGCTCAGGATTTTGTCTCTGGATGTTGTATCAGCGATGGCCGTGGAATGTCGGTGATGCCTCATGGGCTATGGACGAATCTTCCTCTCTGGGGATTTGGCCCGATCCCAAATGTTTTTCGTCAATCTGTGGAATGGGAGGACTTTTTTCAGGTTTGTTACCTCAGGTGTCCCGCCAAAAGAGGAATTCCAAAGATGAGCCCTGGGGAAAAGTGAAGGGAGAACCCGAACTATGGGTAAAATTTAGGGGCAAGCCCAATATGCTGTCTCTTCATCCAGCCACTGAGAGGCCTTACCTGAGGCCTGGGATCAGGCTGAGGGACACAATGTGTGTTTGTGACCAATGTGGCCCATAAACATGGGCGGGGCCTCATGGGCCACACTGGTTTCAACTACACTGAACGTTGGAAAACATGCCAACCACTAGGTTTCTTGCCAAGGCGAAGGAGAAGTTCTGATTCTTGCATCACGTTAACTCCTAAGCAGTGAGTGGAGATAAGGTCTAGGTTCTGAAGGTGAAAACTGAGGTTGGGTAGAGATGATGGCCTAAAGCCATTGTGGGTGTGATATGCTCTGTGTACAGCCAGCTGTCTGGGTGTTGGAGTGGAGGTCTGCCCTCAGGCTGTGTCAGACAGGGCTTTAGTGCACAGGCTAGACTGTATAATTGGGGTATGGTCGAGTGGCATGCAAGTTGTTACTCATTTGGCGTTTCTGGTTAGCCCTATAGGGCAACATTTTTCTTCTGGAGGGCAGGCAGAGTGCTGCATTGTGTCTCCAGAATTGCCAAACTGGAGGGGTGTGGCCAGGATTGTGAGGAAGGCAGTCTGAAAACACAAGCTAGCACGAGTTTTGGGGCCAAGAGCATGGCAGGCCCACTCTGCAGAGGCTGAATCGAGATCTCCTGCAGGTGAGATCAGGGCGAGTATCAGATGTTGCCTCAAGCTGCAGTTTGTGTCCATGACGGCCCCTTCCTGAAGGGGGTGGGGGCGTCATGAGGCCAGGGAGGTTTCCCTACGCTGGGAGTTGTGAGCTGCTCCAAACTTCAAAGTTTCCTTCTTCAGGACAGTCGAGTACTATTGGATGGTCCCCTGAAGCCCGATACAGAAAGACTCGAGAGCAGGGCCCTAAGCATGGATGCCGAGAAACGCCAACTCACCTTCCCATTGCCTGGTCGAGACAAGGCATGCTCAATCTGCGGGCTCTTGGGTGAGCTACCCAGAAGGCTGAGTTTAAATGGACTCTCCTGAGGATGAGTCATAATGTGGGTTGGTGGCCATGGAGACCTTGGAATGTGGCAGTAGCTAAGGGACTCTGCAGGATTCTCCAACCCGAAGGGCTTGACACAACTCCAACAAGGAAGCTTCCCATGTGGAGATGAGAGGTCTTCTGTCTGGTGCCTCAGGAAAGCCCCGTATGCTGGTCTTCGAAGCCAGGCCTCTGAGGAGTGATACCTGGACACCAAAGCAAGAGTTCATAATAGGGCCTAGGGGCCTGTCTGGTTCAATCTTCTGTCTCTGCGGATATCTGTCTGTGTGTCTGCATGGAGGTAGTAGTTGCTCAGCTTGTGTCATAATGCCCCTATTTGTCCAGTGTGGCTTGCGGTAGTGGGATGTCCTTGGGGACCTTGAGGTTTCTACTATTTTGTAGAGTTGTGGCCAATGGAATGGGCAGTTTCTTAGGAGAGAGCAGGCACAGTTCTGTGGTGTGGCTCCAGAGACCCCAGCCTGGAGGCTGTGTGGGCCATGGCTGTGCAGACAGACATCCAAAAACCCTAACTCAGCTCAGGTTTGGGGCCGAGGTTACGGCAGGCCTGATCTACAGTCCATGAGGGGAGCTCCTCTGGATATGAAAGAAGGGTGAGAGGGAGGCAGTCGCTCAGGCTTTTGTCTCTGGATGTTTTGTCCACAATGGCCGTTTAATGTAGGAGTTGCCTCATGGGTCGTAGAAATCTCCCTCTCTGGTAGTTTGTCCAGCCCCCAAGAGTTTGGGCTCATTCTGTGGGAAGGGAAGTGTCCTGTTTTCTGCTTCATGTGTCCCCCCAGTAGAGGGATTCTAGAGCATAGCAGTGGGTACTGACGACTGGAATACACGCCCTCTGGTAAAGCCTGGGGGCCTATGGATATGACAAGCAGGTTTTCCCACATTGAACGTTGGACAACATGACAACCACAAGGTTTCAGGCCATGGGGAAAGAGGAATTCTAATTTCTGCATCACTTTCACCCCTGGGCAGTGATTGGAGATAAGGTCTAGGTTCTGAAGCCTGAAAACCGAGGTTGGGAAGAGATGACGACCTACAGCCATAGCGGGTCCTATGTGTCCAGGTTGGGGCCAGCTGTCCGGGTGTCGTTTGGGATGTCTTGTCTCAGGCTGTGCCAGACAGGGCATTAGTATACAGGGTAGGCTGTATAATTGCTTTACAATCGAGTGGCATGCATTCGAAAATCATTTGGGGTTTCTTATTAGCAGCATAGGGCAAAGTTTTTCTTCTGGAGGGCAGGCAGAGTGCTGCATTGTGGCTTCGGAATTCCCAAAATGGAGGGCTTGTGGGCCAGGAGAGTGAGGACGGAAGTCTGAGAACACAAGCTAGGCTTAGGTTTCAGGGCATGGACATGGCAGGCACACTCTGCAGAGCTGAATTGAAATCTCATGCGTCTGAAGTCAGGTCGAGGATCAGACTTGGGCTCAGGTTTGAGTTTCTGTCCATGTTGGCCCCTTCATGAAGGGGGGACATTATGAGCCCATGGGGGTTTTCCCACTATTGGAGTTGTGAGATGCTCCAAACCGCAAGGATTCCTTCTGTGGGACAATTAAGATTTGTTGAATGGCTCCAGGACGTCTTATAAGGTATTTTTCCAGAACAGGGTTTAAGTATGGATGCCTGGGCAGCCAGCCTCACATTCCAATTGTCTCCTAGCAACAAGAAACGTTTGATCTGCTGGCTTGGGGTAGCAACAGAGGGGGCTGAGTTGAAATGGACTTTCCTGAGGATGGTCTTAATGTTGGTTTGAATCCATGGAGACCTTGGTATGGGGCAGTGGCACCAGGGCCCTGAAGGATTCTCCAAACCAGAGGTTATGACAAAGCTCCAATGAGCAAGTTTTCCATGGGGAGACGAGATTTGTTCTTATTGGTGCCTCAGGAAACCACCATATGCTGGTATTGGAAACGAGGCCTCTGAGGAGAGATGCCTGGAAACCAAAGCAATGGATCTGATTAGGGCCTAGGGGCCTGTCCGGTTCAATATTCTTCTCTGGGGACATCTGTTGTCTGAGTGGAGGTAGTTGCTCAGCTGTTTTGAGATCACCCCTGTTTGTCCTGGGCAGCCTACACTATTGGGATTGACGGGTGACTTTGGAGGTTTTTCCTAATTTGCAAGGTTGTGGCCAATGGAATGGGAAGGATTCCCTTGAAAGGGAAGCACAGTCCTGAGGTGTGGCTCCAGGGACCCAAGTGTGGAAAGTGTGTGGTCCAGGGCTATTTGGACAACAGTCTGAAAACACAAACTCCACTTAGTTTGGGGGATGTAGGTATGGCCGGCCCGATCTATAGACCGTGAGGAGAACTCTTCGGGATATGAACAAAGGGCGAATGTGAGGTGCTTGCTCATGCTTTTTTTTTTTTTTTTTTTTTTTTTCTGGAAATGTGTCACCCATTGCCATGGAATGTCGGGGTGTCCTCATGGGCCATCGATGAGGCTCCCTTTCTGGAGATTTGACACGATTCTAAGAGTTTGGGGTCATTCTGTCGGAAGAGAGGAGGCCTTTCTGTTTTTTTTTTTTGTTTGTTTATTTTTTTTGTTTTTTTGTTTTTTGTTTTTTTACCTCAGGTGGACCACGAAAAGAGGGATTCCAGAGCAGAGTCGTGGGTGGGGGCAACTGGACAACCAGACCTCTGGTTAACATTGGGACCTAAGAACATGGCAAGCCCCATATGTGGGCTCTTGGTCCAGACACTGAGAGGCCTTCCTTGAGGATAGGTCTCACACTGAGTTTCACAATGTGTTTTTGTGCCCAAGGAGCCCCTCAAGTCAGGGCGTGGCCTAATGTACCATGCTGGTTTCTCCTACACTGAACGTTGCACAATATGGCAACCAAAAGTTTTCTGGCCATGGGGAAGAAGGAGTTCTATTTTCTGCAACACTTTCACTCCTGGACTGTGATTGTATTTAAGGTCTAGGTTCTGAAGCCTGAAAACTGAGGTTGGGAAGAGATGAAGACCTAAGGCCATGGTGTGTCTGATGTGCTCAGTGTTCGGCCAGCTGTTGAGTGTGGGTTGGGAGGTGCAGGCTCAGGCTGTGGCAGACAGGGAATTAATTCCCAGGCTAGACTGTATCATTGGGGTGCAGTCGAGTTTCGTGCAGGATGGTACTCATTTGTGGTTACTGGGTAGCCCCAAAGGGCAACGTTTTTCTTCTGGAGGGAAGACACAGTGCCACATAGTAGCTCCAGAATTCCCAAACTGGAAGGCTTGTGGGCCAGGAGTGTGAGGAAAAAATTCTGAGAACACAAGCCAGACTTAGATTTTGGGGTGAGGGGACGGCAGGCACCCTCTGCAGAGATGATTCGAGATCCCGTATACCTGAAGACAGAGCTAGGATCAGACGTTTTCTTAGGTCGGAGTTTATGTCCATGACGGCCCCTTCATGAAGGGGAGGGTGTCACGAGGACATGGAGGTTTTCCCACGATGGGAATTGTGAGATGCTCCAAACCGCAATGATTCCTTCTGTGGGACAGTCGAGACCTGTTGGATGGCTCCAGGACATCCCATAAGGAAGTTATCCAGAGCAGGGTTCTAAGGATGGATGCCTGGGCAGCCTGCCTCCCATTCCAGGTGTCTCATAGAGCCAAGGCAAGTTCGATCTGCTGGATCTAGGGGAGCAACCGAGGCGGGTGTGTTGAAATGGGTGAGTTGAGGATGGGTCATAATGTGCATTTGTGTCCATGTAGACCTTGGAATGGGG
Source organism: Mustela nivalis (assembly GCF_964662115.1). Taxonomy (NCBI): domain Eukaryota; kingdom Metazoa; phylum Chordata; class Mammalia; order Carnivora; family Mustelidae; genus Mustela; species Mustela nivalis. Next base: position 57,204 of record NW_028135751.1, on the reverse strand, counting down.
TGCTTGATACGGGCCTTGAGGGATGTTCATAACCGGAGGTTTTGATGGAGCTCTAAAGAGGATGTTTCCTATGTAGAGAAGAGAATTGTTTTGATGAGTGCCTAAGGAATCTCCCATATGCTGGTATTGGAAACCAGGCCTCTGAGGAGAGATGACTGGAATCAAAAGCAATGGATCTGATTAGGGCCTAAGTGCCTGTCCAGTTCAATCTTATTCTATGGGGATATCTGTCTCTGGGTCTGAGTGGAGGTAGTTTCCTAACTTGTGAAAGATCATCCCTGTTTGTCCTGGGCAGCCAACACTATTCGGATGGCCTCGGGGAGATTGGAGGATACTCCTAATCTATAGGGTTGTGGCCAATGGAAATGGCAGAATTCCCCTGGAGAGGGAAGCCACAGTCCTTAGGTGTAGCTCCAGGGGCCCCAACTTGGATGGTGTGTGGGCCAGGACTGTGGGGACAGAAGTCTGAAAACACAAACTCAGCTTAGGTTTGGGGATGTATGTATGAAGGCTCGATCTACAGACCGTGAGAATTTTCCGGGCTATGAACAAAGGGCGAGTATGTGGCGCTTGCTCAGGCTTTTGTCTCTGGATTTTGTGTCAACGGTGGCCGCGGAATGTCGGGGTGTCCTCAAGGGCCATGGACAATTCTTTCTCTGATGATTTGGCCTGATCCCAAGTGGTTGGGATCATTCTTTGGATGGGAAGAGTCCTTTCTGTATTTTTTTTTTTTTTACCTCAGGTGTCCCACCAAAGAGGGATTCCAGAGTAGAGCCCTGAGTAGGGGTGACTAGACATCTCGAACTCTGGTTGAGATTGGGGGACTAGGGGCTTGGCAAGCCCCATATGTGGGCTGTTGTTCCAGTCACTAAGAGGCTTTACATGAGGATAGGGCTCACGCTGAGGGCCACAATGTGTGTTTGTGCAAATTGTGGCCCTCAGGGATAGGTGGGGCCTCATAATCCATGCTGCTTTCTCCTACAAAGAACATTGGACAACATGCCAACCACTAGGTTTCTTGCCAAGGCGAAGGAGAAGTTCTGATTCTTGCATCACGTTCACTCCTGAGCAGTGAGTGGAGATAAGGTCTAGGTTCTGAAGGTGAAAACTGCGGTTGGGTAGAGATGATGGCCTAAAGCCATTGTGGGTGTGATATGCTCTGTGTACGGCCAGCTGTTTGGGTGTTGGACTGGAGGTCTGCCCTCAGGCTGTGTCAGACAGGGCTTTAGTGCACAGGCTAGACTGTATAATTGGGGTATGGTCGAGTGGCATGCAGGTTGTTACTCATTTGGCGTTTCTGGTTAGCCCTATAGGGCAACATTTTTCTTCTGGAGGGCAGGCAGAGTGCTGCATTGTGTCTCCAGAATTGCCAAACTGGAGGGGTGTGGCCAGGATTGTGAGTAAGGCAGTCTGAAAACACAAGCTAGCACGAGTTTTGGGGCCAAGAGCATGGCAGGCCCACTCTGCAGAGGCTGAATCGAGATCTCCTGCAGGTGAGGTTAGGGCGAGTATCAGATGTTGCCTCAAGCTGGAGTTTGTGTCCATGACGGCCCCTTCCTGAAGGGGGTGGGGGCGTCATGAGGCCAGGGAGGTTTCCCTACGCTGGGAGTTGTGAGCTGCTCCATATTTCAAGGTTTCCTTCTTCAGGACAGTCGAGTACTATTGGATGGTTCCAGGATGCCCCATACAGAAAGACTCGAGAGCAGGGCCCTAAGCATGGATGCCGAGAAACGCCAAATCACCTTCCCATTGTCTGGTCGAGACAAGGCACGCTCAATCTGTGGGCTCTTGGGTGAGCTACCCAGAAGGCTGAGTTTAAATGGACTCTCCTGAGGATGAGTCATAATGTGGGTTGGTGGCCATGGAGACCTTGGAATGTGGCAGTAGCTAAGGGACTCTGCAGGATTCTCCAACACGAAGGGCTTGACACCACTCCAACAAGGAAGCTTCCCATGTGGAGATGAGAGGTCTTCTGTCTGGTGCCTCAGGAAAGCCCCGTATGCTGGTCTTCGAACCCAGGCCTCTGAGGAGTGATACCTGGACACCAAAGCAAGAGTTCATAATAGGGCCTAGGGGCCTGTCTGGTTCAATCTTCTGTCGCTGCGGATATCTGTCTGTGTGTCTGCATGGAGGTAGTAGTTGCTCAGCTTGTGTCATAATGCCCCTATTTGTCCAGAGCGGCTTGCGGTAGTGGGATGTCCTTGGGGACCTTGAGGTTTCTACTATTTTGTAGAGTTGTGGCCAATGGAATGGGCAGTTTCTTAGGAGAGAGCAGGCACAGTTCTGTGGTGTGGCTCCAGAGACCCCAGCCTGGAGGCTGTGTGGGCCATGGCTGTGCAGACAGACATCCAAAAACCCTAACTCAGCTCAGGTTTGGGGCCGAGGTTACGGCAGGCCTGATCTACAGTCCATGAGGGGAGCTCCTCTGGATATGAAAGAAGTCGCTCAGGCTTTTGTCTCTGGATGTTTTGTCCACAATGGCCATTTAATGTAGGAGTTGCCTCATGGGTCGTAGAAGTCTCCCTGTCCGGTAGTTTGTCCAGCCCCCAAGAGTTTGGGGTCATTCTGTGGGAAGGGAAGTGTCCAGTTTTCTGCTTCATGTGTCCCCCCAGTAGAGGGATTCTAGAGCATAGCAGTGGGTACTGACAACTGGAATACTCGCCCTCTGGTTAAGCCTGGGGGCCTATGAATATGACAAGCCCCATATGCAGGATCTTGGTCCAGCCACTGAGAGGGGTTACTTTAATACGGGACTCACGCTGCAGGTCACAATGCATGTCTGTGCCCTAGGCGGCCCTCAAGCACTGGCGTGGCCTTTCGGACAATGCAGGTTTTCCCACATTGAACGTTGGACAACATGACAACCACAAGGTTTCTGGCCATGGGGAAGGAGGAATTCTAATTTCTGCATCACGTTCACCCCTGGGCAGTGATTGGAGATAAGGTCTAGGTTCTGAAGCCTGAAAACCGAGGTTGGGAAGAGATGACGACCTACAGCCATAACGGGTCCTATGTGTCCAGGTTGGGGCCAGCTGTCTGGGTGTCGTTTGGGATGTCTTGTCTCAGGCTGTGCCAGACAGGGCATTAGTATACAGGGTGGGCTGTATAATTGCTTTACAATCGAGTGGCATGCATTAGAAAATCATTTGGGTTTTCTTATTAGCAGCATAGGGCAAAGTTTTTCTTCTGGAGGGCAGGCAGAGTGCTGCATTGTGGCTTCGGAATTCCCAAACTGGAGGGCTTGTGGGCCAGGAGAGTGAGGACAGAAGTCTGAAAACACAAGCTAGGCTTAGGTTTCGGGGCAAGGACATGGCAGGCACACTCTGCAGGGCTGAATTGAGATCTCATGCATCTGAAGTCAGGTCGAGGTTCAGACTTTGGCTCAGGTTTGAGTTTCTGTCCATGTTGGCCCCATAAGGAAGGGGGGGGAATTATGAGGCGATGGGGGTTTTCCCACTATTGGAGTTGTGAGATGCTCCAAACCGCAAGGATTCCTTCTGTGGGACAATTAAGATTTGTTGGATGGCTCCAGGACGTCTTATAAGGTATTTTTCCAGGACAGGGTTCTAAGTATGGATGCCTGGGCAGCCAGCCTCACATTCCAATTGTCTCCTAGCAACAAGAAACGTTTGATCTGCTGGCTTGGGGTAGCAACAGAGGGGGCTGAGTTGAAATGGACTTTCCTGAGGATGGTCTTAATGTTGGTTTGAGTCCATGGAGACCTTGGTATGGGGCAGTGGCACCAGGGCCCTGAAGGATTCTCCTAACGAGAGGTTATGACAAAGCTCCAATGAGCAAGTTTCCATGGGGAGACGAGATTTGTTCTTATTGGTGCCTCAGGAAACCACCATATGCTGGTATTGGAAACGAGGCCTCTGAGGAGAGATGCCTGGAAACCAAAGCAATGGATCTGATTAGGGCCTAGGGGCCTGTCCGGTTCAATATTCTTCTCTGGGGACATCTGTTGTCTGAGTGGAGGTAGTTGCTCAGCTGGTTTGAGATCACCCCTGTTTGTCATGGGCGGCCTACACTATTGGGATGGCCTCGGTGACCTTGGAGGTTTTTCCTCATTTGCAAATTTGTGGACAATGGAATGGGAAGAATTCCCTTGAAAGGGAAGCACAGTCCTGAGGTGTGGCTCCAGGGACCCAAGTGTGGAGCGTGTGTGGTCCAGGGCTATTTGGACAAAAGTCTGAAAACACAAACTCCACTTAATTTGGGGGATGTAGGTATGGCCGGCCCGATCTATAGACCGTGAGGAGACCTCTTCGGGATATGAACAAAGGGCGAATGTGATGTGCATGCTCATGCTTTTTTTTTTTTTTTCTGGAAATGTGTCACCGATTTCCATGGAATGTCGGGGTGTCCTCATGGGCCATCGATGAGGCTCCCTTTCTGGGGATTTAACCCGATCCCAAGATTTTGGGGTCATTCTGTGGGAAGGGAGGAGGCCTTTCTGTTTTTCTTTGTTTATTTTATTTATTTATTTTTTTTTTTTACCTCAGGTGGACCACCAAAAGAGGGATTCCAGAGCAGAGTCGTGGGTGGGGGCAACTTCACAACCAGACCTCTGGTTAACATTGGGACCTAAGAACATGGCAAGCCCCATATGTGGGCTCTTGGTCCAGACACTGAGAGGCCTTCCTTGAGGATAGGTCTCACACTGAGTTTCACAATGTGTTTTTGTGCCCAAGGATCCCCTCCAGTCAGGGCATGGCCTAAGTACCATGCTGGTTTCTCCTACACTGAACGTTGCACAGTATGGGAACCACAAGTTTTCTGGCAATGGGGAAGATGGAGTTCTAATTTCTGCAACACTTTCACTCCTGGACTGTGATTGTTTTAAGGTCTAGGTTCTGAAGCCTGAAAACTGAGGTTGCGAAGAGATGAAGCCCTAAGGCCATGGTGTGTCTGATGTGCTCAGTGTTCGGCCAGCTGTTGAGTGTGGGTTGGGAGGTGCAGGCTCAGGCTGTGGCAGACAGGGAATTAGTGCCCAGGCTAGACTGCATCATTGGGGTGCAGTCGAGTTTCGTGCAGGATAGTACTCATTTGTGGTTACTGGGTAGCCACAGAGGGCAAAGTTTCTCTTCTGGAGGGAAGACACAGTGCCACATAGTGGCTCCAGAATTCCCAAACTGAAAGGCTTGTGGGCCAGGAGTGTGAGGAAAAAATTCTGAGAACACAAGCCAGACTTAGATTTCGGGGTGAGGGGACGGCAGGCACCCTCTGCAGAGATGATTCGAGATCCCGTATACCTGAAGACAGAGCTAGGATCAGACGTTTTCTTAGGTCGGAGTTTCTGTCCATGACGGCCCATTCATGAAGGGGAGGGTTTCTCGAGGACATGGAGGTTTTCCCACGATGGGAATTGTGAGATGCTCCAAACCGCAATGATTCCTTCTGTGGGACAGTCGAGACCTGTTGGATGGCTCCAGGACATCCCATAAGGAAGTTATCCAGAGCAGGGTTCTAAGGATGGATGCCTGGGCAGCCTGCCTCCCATTCCAGGTGTCTCATAGAGCCAAGGCAAGTTTGATCTGCTGGATCTAGGGGAGCAACCGAGGCGGGTGTGTTGAAATGGGTGAGTTGAGGATGGGTCATAATGTGCATTTGTGTCCATGTAGACCTTGGAATGGGGTGCTTGATCCGGGGCCTTGAAGGATGTTCATAACCGGAGGTTTTGATGGAGCTCTAAAGAGTATGTTTCCTATGTAGAGAAGAGAATTGTTTTGATGAGTGCCTAAGGAATCTCCCATATGCTGGTATTGGAAACCAGGCCACTGAGGAGAGATGACTGGAATCAAAAGCAATGGATCTGATTAGGGCCTAAGTGCCCGTCCAGTTCAATCTTATTCTATGGGGATATCTGTCTCTGGGTCTGAGTGGAGGTGGTTTCCTAACTTGTGAAAGATCATCCCTGTTTGTCCTGGGCAGCCAACACAATTCGGATGGCCTGGGGGAGTTTGGAGGATTCTCTTAATCTATAGGGTTGTGGCCAATGGAAATGGCAGAATTCTGCTGGAGAGGGAAGCCACAGTCCTGTGGTGTGGCTCCAGGGGCCCAGCTTGGATGGTGTGTGGGCCAGGTCTGTGGGGACAAAAGTCTGAAAACACAAACTCAGCTTAGGTTTGGGGATGTATGTATGAAGGCTCGATCTACAGACCGTGAGAATTTTCCGGGCTATGAACAAAGGGCGAGTATGTGGCGCTTGCTCAGGGTTTTGTCTCTGGATTTTGTGTCAATGGTGGCCGTGGAATGTCGGGGTGTCCTCAAGGGCCATGGACAATTCTTTCTCTGGTGATTTGGCCTGATCCCAAGTGGTTGGAATCATTCTGTGGATGGGAAGAGTCCTTTCTGTATTTTTTTTTTTTACCTCAGGTGTCCCACCAAAGAGGGATTGCAGGGTAGAGCCCTGAGTAGGGGTGACTAGACATCTCCAACTCTGGTTGAGAATGGGGGACTAGGGGCTTGGCAAGCCCCATATGTGGGCTGTTGTTCCAGTCACTAAGAGGCTTTACATGAGGATAGGGCTCATGCTGAGGGTCACAATGTGTGTTTGTGCAAATTGTGGCCCTCAGGGATAGGTGGGGCCTCATATTCCATGCTGCTTTCTCCTACAGTGAGCATTGGACAACATGCCAACCAATAGGATTCTTGCTAAGGTGAAGGAGAAGTTCTGATTCTTGCATCACGTTCACTCCTGAGCAGTGAGTGGAGATAAGGTCTAGGTTGTGTAGGTGAAAACTGAGGTTGGGTAGAGATGATGGCCTAAAGCCATTGTGGGTGTGATATGCTCTGTGTACGTCCAGCTGTCTGGGTGTTGGACTGGAGGTCTGCCCTCCGGCTGTGTCAGACAGGGCTTTAGTGCACAGGCTAGACTGTATGATTAGGGTATGGTCGAGTGGCATGCAGGTTGTTACTCATTTGGCGTTTCTGGTTAGCCCTATAGGGCAACATTTTTCTTCTGGAGGGCAGGCAGAGTGCTGCATTGTGTCTCCAGAATTGCCAAACTGGAGAGGTGTGGCCAGGATTGTGAGGAAGGCAGTCTGAAAACACAAGCTAGCACGAGTTTTGGGGCCAAGAGCATGGCAGGCCCACTCTGCAGAGGCTGAATCGAGATCTCCTGCAGGTGAGGTCAGGGCGAGTATCAGATGTTGCCTCAAGCTGCAGTTTGTGTCCATGACGGCCCCTTCCTGAAGGGGGTGGGGGCGTCATGAGGCCAGGGAGGTTTCCCTAAGCTGGGAGTTGTGAGCTGCTCCAAACTTCAAAGTTTCCTTCTTCAGGAAAGTCGAGTACTATTGGATGGTTCCAGGATGCCCCATACAGAAAGACTCGAGAGCAGGGGCCTAAGCATGGATGCCGAGAAACGCCAACTCACCTTCCCATTGCCTGGTCGAGACAAGGCACGCTCAAGCTGCGGGCTCTTGGGTGAGCTACCCAGAAGGCTGAGTTTAAATGGACTCTGCTGAGGATGATTCATAATGTGGGTTGGTGGCCATGGAGACCTTGGAATGTGGCAGTAGCTAAGGGACTCTGCAGGATTCTCCAACCCGAAGGGCTTGACACAACTCCAACAAGGAAGCTTCCCATATGGAGATGAGAGGTCTTCTGTCTAGTGCCTGAGGAAAGCCCGTATGCTGGTTTTTGAACCCAGGCCTCTGAGGAGTGATACCTGGACACCAAAGCAAGAGTTCATAATAGGGCCTAGGGCCTGTCTGGTTCAATCTTCTGTCTCTGCGGATATCTGTCTGTGTGTCTGCATGGAGGTAGTAGTTGCTCAGCTTGTGTCATAATGCCCCTATTTGTCCAGTGCGGCTTGCGGTAGTGGGATGTCCTTGGGGACCTTGAGGTTTCTACTATTTTGTAGAGTTGTGGCCAATGGAATGGGCAGTTTCTTAGGAGAGAGCAGGCACAGTTCTGTGGTGTGGCTCCAGAGACCCCAGCCTGGAGGCTGTGTGGGCCATGGCTGTGCAGACAGACATCCAAAAACCCTAACTCAGCTCAGGTTTGGGGCCGAGGTTACGGCAGGCCTGATCTACAGTCCATGAGGGGAGCTCCTCTGGATATGAAAGAAGGGTGAGAGGGAGGCAGTCGCTCAGGCTTTTGTCTCTGGATGTTTTGTCCACAATGGCCGTTTAATGTAGGAGTTGCCTCATGGGTGTAGAAGTCTCCCTCTCTGGTAGTTTGTCCAGCCCCCAAGAGTTTGGGGTCATTCTCTGGGAAGGGAAGTGTCCTGTTTTGTGCTTCATGTGTCACCGCAGTAGAGGGATTCTAGAGCATAGCAGTGGGTACTGACAACTGGAATACTCGCCGTCTGGTTAAGCCTGGGGGCCTATGGATATGACAAGCCCCATATGCAGGATCTTGGTCCAGCCACTGAGAGGCGTTACTTTAATACAGGACTCACGCTGCAGGTCACAATGCATGTCTGTGCCCTAGGCGGCCCTCAAGCACTGGCGTGGCCTTTCGGACAATGCAGGTTTTCCCACATTGAACGTTGGACAACATGACAACCACAAGGTTTCTGGCCATGGGGAAGGAGGAATTCTAATTTCTGCATCACGTTCACCCCTGGGCAGTGATTGGAGATAAGGTCTAGGTTCTGAAGCCTGAAAACTGAGGTTGGGAAGAGATGACACCTACAGCCATAGCGGTTCCTATGTTTCCAGGTTGGGGCCAGCTGTCTGGGTGTCGTTTGGGATGTCTCCATGGGGAGACGAGATTTGTTCTTATTGGTGCCTCAGGAAACCACCATATGCTGGTATTGGAAACGAGGCCTCTGAGGAGAGATGCCTGGAAACCAAAGCAATGGATCTGTTTAGGGCCTAGGGGCCTGTCCGGTTCAATATTCTTCTCTGGGGACATCTGTTGTCTGAGTGGAGGTAGTTGCTCAGCTTGTTTGAGATCACCCCTGTTTGTCCTGGGCGGCCTACACTAATGGGATGGCCTCGGTGACTTTGGAGGTTTTTCCTAATTTGCAAGGTTGTGGCCAATGGAATGGGAAGAATTCCCTTGAAAGGGAAGCACAGTCCTGAGGTGTGGCTCCAGGGACCCAAGTGTGGAGCGTGTGTGGTCCAGGGCTATTTGGACAAAAGTCTGAAAACACAAACTCCACTTAGGTTGGAGGATGTAGGTATGGCCGGCCCGATCTATAGACCGTGAGGAGAACTCTTCAGGATATGAACAAAGGGCGAATGTGAGGTGCTTGCTCAAGCTTTTTTTTTTTTTTTCTGGAAATGTGTCACCGATTTCCATGGAATGTCGGGGTGTCCTCATGGGCCATCGATGAGGCTCCCTTTCTGGGGATTTGACCCGATCCCAAGAGTTTGGGTTCATTCTGTCGGAAGGGAGGAGGTCTTTCTGTTTTTTTTGTTTTTTTTTTTTTGTTTGTTTTTTTACCTCAGGTGGACCACCAAAAGAGGGATTCCAGAGCAGAGTCCTGGGGAGGGACGACTGGACAACCAGACCTCTGGTTAACATTGGGACCTAAGAACATGGCAAGAGCCATATGTGGGCTCTTGGTCCAGACACTGAGAGGCCTTCCTTGAGGATAGGTCTCACACTGAGTTTCACAATGTGTTTTTGTTCCCAAGGAGGCCCTCAAGTCAGGGCGTGGCCTAATGTACCATGCTGGTGTCTCCTACACTGAACGTTGCACAGTATGGGAACCACAAGTTTTCTGGCCATGGGGAGGATGGAGTTCTAATTTCTGCAACACTTTCACTCTTGGACTGTGATTGGATTTAACGTATAGGTTCTGAAGCCTGAAAAATGAGGTTAGGAAAAGATGACGACCTACAGCAATAGCGGGTCCTATGTGTCCAGGTTGGGGCCAGCTGTCTGGGTGTCGTTTGGGATTTCTTGTCTCAGGCTGTGCCAGACAGGGCATTAGTATACAGGGTAGGCTGTATAATTTCTCTACCATCGAGTGACATGCATTAGAAAATCATTTGGGGTTTCTTATTAGCAGCATAGGGCAAAGTTTTTCTTCTGGAGGGCTGGCAGAGTGCTGCATTGTGGCTTCGGAATTCCCAAACTGGAGGGGTTGTGGGCCAGGAGAGTGAGGACGGAAGCTGAGAACAGAAGCTAGGCTTAGGTTTCGGGGCAAGGACATGGCAGGCACACTCTGCAGAGCTGAATTGAGATCTCATGCGTCTGAAGTAAGTCGAGGATCAGACTTTGGCTCAGGTTTGAGTTTCTGTCCATGTTGGCCCCTTCAAGAAGAGGGGGGATTATGTGTCCATAGGGGTTTTGCCGCTATTGGAGTGTGAGATGCTCCAAACCACAAGGATTCCTTCTGTGGGACAATTAAGATTTGTTGGATGGCTCCAGGACGTCTTATAAGGTATTTTCCCAGAACAGGGTTCTATGTATGGATGCCTGGGCAGCAGCCTCACATCCCAATTGTCTCCTAGCAACAAGAAACGTTTGATCTGCTGGCTTGGGGTAGCAACAGAGGGGGCTGAGTTGAAATGGACTTTTCTGAGGATGGTCTTAATGTTGGTTTGAGTCCATGGAGACCTTTGTATGGGGCATAGGCACCAGGACCCTGAAGGATTCTCCTAACCAGAGGTTATGACAAAGCTCCAATGAGCAAGTTTTCCATGGGGAGACGAGATTTGTTCTTATTGGTGCCTCAGGAAACCACCATATGCTGGTATTGGAAACGAGGCTTCTGAGGAGAGATGCCTGGAAACCAAAGCAATGGATCTGATTAGGGCCTAGGGTCCTGTCCGGTTCAATATTCTTCTCTGGGGACATCTGTTGTCTGAGTGGAGGTAGTTGCTCAGCTGGTTTGAGATCACCCCTGTTTGTCCTGGGCGGCCTACACTATTGGGATGGCCTCGGTGACTTTGGAGGTTTTTCCTAATTTGCGAGGTTGTGGCCAATGGAATGGGAAGAATTCCCTTGAAAGGGAAGCACAGTCCTGAGGTGTGGCTCCAGGGACCCAAGTGTGGAGCGTGTGTGGTCCAGGGCTATTTGGACAAAATTCTGAAAACACAAACTCCACTTAGGTTGGAGGATGTAGGTATGGCCGGCCTGATCTATATACCGTGATGAGAACTCTTCGGGATATGAACAAAGGGCGAATGTGAGGTGTTTGCTCATGCTTTTTTTTTTGTTTTGTTTTCTGGAAATGTGTCACCGATTTCCATGGAATGTCGGGGTGTCCTCATGGGCCATCGATGAGGCTCCCTTTCTGGGGATTTGACCCGATCCCAAGAGTTTGGGTTCATTCTGTCGGAAGGGAGGAGGTCTTTCTGTTTTTTTTTTTTTTTTTTTACCTCAGGTGGACCACCAAAAGAGGGATTCCAGAGCAGAGTCCTGGGGAGGGGCGACTGGACAACCAGACCTCTGCTTAACATTGGGACCTAAGAACATGGCAAGAGCCATATTTGGGCTCTTTGTCCAGACACTGAGAGGCCTTCCTTGAGGATAGGTCTCACACTGAGTTTCACAATGTGTTTTTGTGCCCAAGGAGCCCCTCAAGTCAGGGCGTGGCCTAATGTACCATGCTGGTGTCTCCTACACTGAACGTTGCACAGTATGGGAACCACAAGTTTTCTGGCCATGGGGAGGATGGAGTTCTAATTTCTGCAACACTTTCACTCTTGGACTGTGATTGGATTTAAGGTCTAGGTTCTGAAGCCTGAAAACTGAGGTTGTGAAGAGATGAAGACCTAAGGCCATGGTGTGTGTGATGTGCTCAGTGTTCGGACTGCTGTTGAGTGTGGGTTGGGAGGTGCAGGCTCAGGCTGTGGAAGACCGGGAATTAGTGCCCAGGCTAGACTGTATCATTGGGGTGCAGTCGAGTTTCGTGCAGGATGGTACTCATTTGTGGTTACTGGGTAGCCCCAGAGGGCAAAGTTTTTCTTCTGGAGGGAAGACACAGTGCCACATAGTGGCTGCAGAATTCCCAAACTGGAAGGCTTGTGGGCCAGGAGTGTGAGGAAAAAATTCTGAGAACACAAGCCAGACTTAGATTTCGGGGTAAGGGGACGGCAGGCACCCTCTGCAGAGATGATTTGAGATCCCGTATACCTGAAGACAGAGCTAGGATCAGACGTTGGCTTAGGTCGGAGTTTCTGTCCATGACGGCCCCTTCATGAAGGGGAGGGTGTCACGAGGACATGGAGGTTTTCCTACGATGGGAATTGTGAGATGCTCCAAACCGCAATGATTCCTTCTGTGGGACAGTCGAGACCTGTTGGATGGCTCCAGGACATCCCATAAGGAAGTTATCCAGAGCAGGGTTCTAAGGATGGATGCCTGGGCAGCCTGCCTCCCATTCCAGGTGTCTCATAGAGCCAAGGCAAGTTCAATCAGCCTGATCTAGGGGAGCAACCGAATCGGGTGTGTTGAAATGGGTGAGTTGAGGATGGGTCATAATGTGCATTTGTGTCCATGGAGACCTTGGAATGGGGTCTTGTTCCGGGTCCTTGAGGGATGTTCATAACCGGAGGTTTTGATGGAGCTCTAAAGAGTACGTTTCCTATGTAGAGAAGAGAATTGTTTTGATGAGTGCCTAAGGAATCTCCCATATGATGGTATTGGAAACCAGGCCTCTGAGGAGAGATGACTGGAAACAAAAGCAATGGATATGATTAGAGCCTAGGTGCCTGTCCGGTTCAATCTCTTTGCTGGGGATACGTGTCTAAGTATCTGAGGTGAGGTAGTTGCTCAGATTGTGTCAGATCGCCCCTGTTTGTCCTGGGCAGCATATAATATTGGAATGGCCTCGGGACTTTGGATTTTCTCCTAATCTATAGGGTTGTGGTCAATGGAATTGGCAGAAATCACCTGGAGAGGGCAGGCAAAGTTCTGAGTTTGGCTCTAGGGGCCCAGCCTTGAGGGTGTGTGGGCCAGGCCTGTGGGGACAAAAATCTGAAAACACAAACTCTGCTTAGGATTGGGGACATAGTTTTGACACGCCCAATCTACAGACCTTGATAACACTTCAAGATATGAAAAAGTGTGAGTTTGAGGTGCTTGCTCAGATTTTGTCTCTGGATTTGTGTCAACAATGTGGGTGGAATGCTGGCGTGGCCTCATGGGTTGTGGACGGCTTTCCTTCTCTGAGGATTTGACCCAATCCCAAGAGTTTGGGTACGTTTTGTGGGATGGGAGGAGTCCTTTCTGTTTTTTATTTTATTTTAGTTTATTTTTTGTACCTCATGTGTCCCAATAAAAGAGGGATTCCAGAGCAGAGTCCTCGGGAGGGACAACTGGACAACCCCACCTCTGTTTTAGTTTGGGGGCCTAGGGGCATGGCAAGTCCAATATGTGGGCTCTTGATTCAGACACTGAGAGGCCTTCCTTGAGGACAGGGCTCATGCTGAGGGTCACAATTCCTATTTTTGCCAACAAGGCCCTCAAGCATGGGAAAAGCCTCATGGGCTACGCTGGATTCTTCGACACTGAACGTTGGAGAATATGCCAACCACAAGGTTTCTGGCCATGGCGTAGGAAGAGTTGTGACTTCTGCATCACGATCACCCCTGGACAGTGATTGGAGTTTAGGTCTAGGTTCTGAAACCCGAAAACCGAGGTTGGGAAGAAATGAAGACCTAAGGACCTGTTGGGTTCAATGAGCTCAGTGTGCGGCCAGTGGTTGAGCGTAGGTCTGGAGGTGTGGGCTCATGCTGTGTCAGACAAGGCATTAGACAGGGTAGACTGTATATTTGGGGTGCAGTCGAGTGACGTTCAATTGATCCTCATTCGGGTTTCTAGGTAGATCCATAAGGCAACGTTTTTTCTCCTGGAGGGCAGGCAGAGTGCTGCATTGTGGCCCCAGTATTGCCAAACTGTAGGGCTTTTGGGCCAGGGGTGTGAGAATTGTAGTCTGAGAACACAAGCTAGGCTTAGTTTTTGGGGTGAGAGCACAGAAGGCACACTCTGCAGAGCTGAATCATGATCTCATGCACCTGAAGTCAGGGCGAATATCAGACGTTTGCTCAGGTTGGAGTTTCTGTCGATGATGCTCACTTTAAAAGTGGAGCGTCTCAAGAGGCCATGTAGATTTTCCCACAATGGGAGTTGTGAGATGCTCCAGACTGCAAATATTCCTTCTGTGGGACACTTGAGACCTGTTGGATGGCTCTAGGATGTCCCATATGGAATGACTCCAGAGTAGGGTTCTAAGGATTGATGCCTAGGCAGCCCACCTCCCATTCTAGTTGTCTCCTAGCAACAAGGCAGGTTTGATCTGCAGGCCCTGGGGGAGAAACCAAGGGGGTTCAGTTGACATGGACGCTCCCGAGGATAGATCATAATGTTGGTTTAAGTCCATGGAGACCTTGGAATGGGGCGCTTGATCCGGGGCCCTGAAAGATTCTCCTAAACGGAGGTTTTTATAGAGCTCCAAAGAGTACATTTCCTATGTGGAGACGAGATTTTTCTGATGAGTGCCTCAGTAATCCCCCTATGCTGGTATTGGAAACCAGGCCTTTGAGGAGAGATGCCTGGAAACAAAAGCAATGGATCTGATTAGAGCCTAAGTGCCTGTCCAGTTCAATCTTATTCTATGGGGATATCTGTCTCTGGGTCTGAGTGTAGGTAGTTTCCTAACTTGTGAAAGATCATCCCTGTTTGTCCTGGGCAGCCAAAACTATTCGGATGGCCTCGGGGAGATTGGAGGTTTCTCCTAATCTATAGGGTTGTGGCCAATGGAAATGGCAGAATTCCCCTGGAGAGGGAAGCCACAGTCCTGAGGTGTGGCTCCAGGGGCCCCAGCTTGGATGGTGTGTGGGCCAGGACTGTGGGGACAGAAGTCTGAAAACACAACCTCAGCTTAGGTTTGGGGATGTATGTATGAAGGCTCGATCTACAGACCGTGAGAATTTTCCGGGCTATGAACAAAGGGCGAGTATGTGGCGCTTGCTCAGGCTTTTGTCTCTGGATTTTGTGTCAACGGTGGCCGTGGAATGTCGGGGTGTCCTCAAGGGCCATGGACAATTCTTTCTCTGGTGATTTGGCCTTATCCCAAGGGGTTGGGATCATTCTGTGGATGGGAAGAGTCCTTTCTGTATTTTTTTTTTTTACCTCAGGTGTCCCACCAAAGAGGGATTCCAGAGCAGAGCCCTGAGTCGGGTGACTAGACATCTCGAACTCTGGTTGAGATTGGGGGACTAGGGGCTTGGCAAGCCCCATATGTGGGCTGTTGTTTCAGTCACTAAGAGGCTTCACATGAGGATAGGGCTCACGCTGAGGGTCACAATATGTGTTTGTGCAAATTGTGGCCCTCAGGGATAGGTGGGACCTCATAGTCCATGCTGCTTTCTCCTACAATGAACGTTGGACAACATGCCAACCACAAGGTTTCTTGCCATGGCGAAGGAGAAGTTCTGATTCTTGCATCACGTTCACTCCTGAGCAGTGAGTGTAGATAAGGTCTAGGTTCTGAAGGTGAAAATTGAGGTTGGGTAGAGATGATGGCCTAAAGCCATTGTGGGTATGATATGCTCAGTGTACGGCCAGCTGTCCTGGTGTTGGACTGGAGGTCTGCCCTCAGGCTGTGTCAGACAGGGCTTTAGTGCACAGGCTAGACTGTATAATTGGGGTATGGTCGAGTGGCATGGAGGTTGTTACTCATTTGGCGTTTCTCGTTAGCCCTATAGGGCAACATTTTTCTTCTGGAGGCCAGGCAGAGTGCTGCATTGTGTCTCCAGAATTGCCAAACTGGAGGGGTGTGGCCAGGATTCTGAGGACGGAATTCTGAGAACACAAGTTAGGCTTAGGTTTCGGGCAAGGGCCCAGCAGGCACACTCTCAAGTGCTGAATCGAGATCTCATGCTTCTGAATTCAGGGCGAGGATCAGACTTTGGCTTAGGATGGAGTTTCTGTCCGTGATGGCCCATTTATGAAGGTGTGGGGCATCATGAGGAAATGGAGGTTTTCTCACACTGTTATTGTGTGATGCTTCAAACCACAAGGATTCATTCTGTGAGACAGTCAAGACAGGTTGGTTGGATTCAAGACGTCCCATAAAGAAGTTCTCCAGAGCAGGGTTCTAAGGATGGATGCCTGGGCAGCCCGCCTCCCATTCTAACTGTCTCCTAGTGACAAGGAAGGTTTGATCTGCTGGCTCTGGGTGAGCAGCCGAGGGGGCTGATTTGAAATGGACTCTTCTGAGAATGGATCATAATGTAAGTTTGTGTCCTTGGAGACCTTGGGATTGGGCCATGGTGCCAGCGCCCTGAAGGATCCTCCTAACCTGAGGTATTGACACAGCTCCAAAGAGCAAGTTTCCCATGTGGAGATGAGATTTGTTCTGATTGTTTCCTTAGGAAACCCCCATATTCTGATATTGGAAACCAGGCCTCTGAGGAGAGATACCTAGATACCAAAGCAATGCATCAGAAGTTGGCTCAGGTTGGAGTTTCTGTCCATGATGGCCCCTTTATAAAGGGGAGCATCTCATGAGGCCATGTAGGTTTTCCCACGATAGGAGTTGTGAGATGCTCCAATCTGCAAGGATTCCTTCTGTGGGACAGTCAAGACCTGTTGGAAGGCTCCAGGACATCCCATATGGAACGGCGCCAGAGCAGGATTCCAAGGATCGATGCCTAGAGAGTCTGCTTTGCATTCCAGTTGTCTCCTAGCGACAAGGCAGGTTTGATATTCTGCCTCTGGGGGAGTCATCGACGGGGCTGAGTTGAAATGTACTCTCCTGCCGAATGGTCATAATGCGGGTATGTGTCCATGGAGACCTTGGAATAGGGCGGTTGCTCCGGCTACCTGAAGGTTTCTCCTAACTGGAGGCTTTTACAGAGCTCCAAAGGATAAGTTTCCCATGTGAAGACAAGATTTGTTCTGATTGGTATCTCTGGAATCCCCCATATGCTGGTATTGGAAAACAGGCCTCTGAGGAGAGATGCTTAGAAAAAAAAGCAATGGAACCAATTACATTCTAGGGGCCAGTCCAGTTTAATCTTCTTCTCTTGGGTTATCTGTCTACGGGTGAGTTGACGTCGTTGCTCAGCTTGTGAGAGATCGCCCCTCTTTGTCCTGGGTGGCCTACACTATTGGAATGGCCTCTGGGACTTTGGAGGTTTCTCCTTATCTGTAGGGTTGTGGCCAATGGAATGGGAAGAATTTCCTTGGAGAGGGCAGGCACAGTCCTGAGGTGTGGCTCCAGGGGCCTCAGTCTGGAGGGTGTGTGGGACAGGGATGTCAGGATAGAAGTCTGAAAACACAAACTCGGCTTAGGTTTGGGGACGTAGGTATGGCAGGCCCAATCTACAGACTATGAGGAGAATTTTTTGGGCTATGACCTAAGGGTGAGTGTGAACGCTTGCTGAAGCTTATGTCTCTGGATTTTGTGTCAATAGTGGCCGTGGAATGTCGGGCTGGCCTCATGGGCCATGGACGAGTCTTTCTCTCTGGACCCCAATCACTTGGGATGGCCCAATAACAAGTGATTGGGGTCATTCTGTGAGTGGGAGGAGTCCTTTCTGTGTTTATTTACCTCAAATGTCCCACCAAAGAGGGATTCCAGAGCAGAGCCCTGAGTAGGGGTGACTAGATGTCTCTACCTCTGATTAAAATTGGGTGACTTGGGGCATGGCAGGCCCCATATGCGGGCTCATGGTCCAGCCATTGAGAGGCTTTACTTGAGGACAGGGCTCAAACTGAGGGTCCCAATGTGTGTTTGAGCCCACCGCAGCTCTTAAGCATAGGCAGGGCCTCAGGGACCCTACACTACCCTCAGGGGCCCTACTACTACCCCTGTAGGCCCTACAGGGGTCCTACACTGAACGTTGGACAAGATGCCAACCACAAGATTCTGGCGAGAGGGAAGGAGGAGTTCTGATTTCTGCATCACGTTCACCCATGGGAAGTGAGTAGAGATAAGGTCTAGGATTCTGTAGCCTGAAAACCAAAGTTGGAAAGAGATGGCGACCTAAGGCCATGGTGGTTCAGATGTTCTCAGTGTACTGCAAGCTGTCTGGGTGTCGGTTGGGAATTCAGGCCTCAGGTTCTGTCAGACAGGGCATTAGTGCACAGGCTAGACTATATAATTGGTGTACAGTTGAGTGACGTGCAGGTTTATCTTCATTTGAGGTTTCTGGGTAGACCCATAGGGCAATATTTTTCTTCTAGAGGGCAGGCAGAGTGCAGCACTGTGTCATCGGAAATCCCAAAATAGAGGGCGTGTGGTCCAGGAGAGTGAGGACGGAAGTCGGAGAACACTAGCTATGCTTAGGTTTGGGGGTGAGGGCACAACAGGTACACTCTGAAGAGCTGAATCAAGATCTCGTGCATCTGAAGTCAAGGCGAAGATCAGCTGTTGGCTCAGGTTGGAGTTTCTTTCCATGATCTGCCTTCATGAAGATTGGGGGCATCATGTGACCTTGGAAGCTTTCCATGATATGAGTTGTTAGGTGGTCCATGCACAAGGACTCCTGTGGGACAGTCGAGACCTGTTGGATGGCTCAAGGATGTCCCATCAGGAACGACGCAAGAGCAGGGTTCTAAGGATGGATGCCTGAAGAGCCCAACTCGCATTTCAATTGTCTCCTAGCGACAAGGCAGGTTCAATCTGCTGGCTCTGGGGTAGCAACCGAGGGGGTTTAGTTGAAATGAACTCTCCTGAGGATGGGTCATAATTTGGGATTGTGTCCATGGAGATATTCAAATGGGGCGGTGGCTCCAGTGACCTGAAGTTTTCTCCTAACTGGAGGTTATGACACAGCTCCATAGAGCAAGATTCCCATGTGGAGACGAGATTTTTTCTGATAGGTAGCTCTGGAAACCCCCTTATGCTGGTATTGGAATCCAGGCCTCTGAGGAGAGATGCCTGAAAACAAAAGCAATGGATCCAATTAGGGCCTAGGTGCCTGTCTTGTTCAATATTCTTTTCTATGGATATCTGTCTAAGGTTCTGATTGGAGGTAGTGGCTCAGCTTGTGCCAGAGGGTCCCTGTATGTCCAGGACATCCTACACTATTGCGATGGCCTCAGAGATTTTGGATGATTCTCCTAATCTGTCAGGTTGTGCCAAATGAATGAGCAGAATTCCCTTGGAGAGGGCAGGCACAGTCCTGAGGTGTGGCTCCATGGGGCCCAGCCTTTAGGGTGTGTGGGTGAGGACAATGGAGACAGAAGTCTGAAAACACAAACTCGGCTTAGGTTTGGGGACATAGGTATGGCAGGCCCGATCTACAGACCTTGAGAATTTTGGGGGCTCTGAACAAAGGGCAAGTGTGTGGCGCTTTTTCAGGTTTTTGTCTCCTGATTTTGTGTCAATGGTGGCCGTGGAATGTCAGGCTGGCCTCATCGACCATGGACGAGTATTTCTCTCTGTGGATTTGGCCAAATTCCAAGTGTTTGGGTTCATTCTTTGGATGGTAGGAGTCCTTAATTTTTTTTTTTCTTTATCTTGTTTTTTTTTTTTTTTTTTTTTTTTTTTTTACCTTATGTGTCCCACCAAAGAAGGATTCCATAAAAGAGCTCTGAATAAGGTTGACTAGACTTCTCAAGCTCTGGCTAGGATTGGGGGAGTAGGGGCATGGCAAGTACCATATGCAGGCTCTTGGTCCAGCCCCGGAGAGGCTTTACTTGAGGCCAGGGTTCATGCTTAGGGTCCTAATGTGTGTTTGTGCCCATCGCAGCCCTCAAGCATGTCTGAGGCCTCATGGGCCATGCTGGGTTCTCATATACTGAACGTTGGACAACATGCCAACCACAAGGTTTCTGGTCATGGGGAAGGTGAAGTTCTGATTTCTGCATCACGTACATCACTTAGTTGTGAGTGGAGATCATGTCTAGGTTCTGAAGCCTGAAGACCAAGGTTGGGAAGAGATGATGACCTAAGGCCATGGCATGTTCGATGTGTTCAGTGTGAGGCCAGGTGTCTGGGTGTCGGTCACGAGGTTTGGGGTCAGGCTGTGTCAGACAGGGCATTAGTGCCCAGGCTAGACTGTATAATTGGGGTACAGTCTAGAGAATTGCAGGTTGATCCTCATTTGATGTTTCTGGGTAGACCCCTAGGGCAAAGTCTCTCTTCTGGAGGGCAGGCAGAGTGCTGCATTTTGTCTCCAGAATTCCCAAAGTGGAAGGCTTGTGTGCCAGGAGTGTGAGGACGGAAGTCTGAGAACGTGAGCTGGCTTAGGTTTTGGAGCGAGGGAAAGGCAGGCACACTCTGCAGAGCTGAATTGAGATCTCATGCATCTGAAGTCAGGGCGAGGATCAGACGGGAGTTTCTGTCCATGATGTCCTCTACCTGAAGGTGGAGGCATCACGAGGCCATGGAGGTTTTCCCACGGTGCGAGTGTGTGATGCTGCAAACCACAAGGATTCCTTCTGCAGGACAGTTGAGACCTGTTGAATGGATCAAGGACACCCCATTAGGAATTTCTCCAGAGCAGAGTTCTAACAACGGATACCTGGGCAACGAACTCGCATTCCAATTGTCTCCTAGTGACAAAGCAGGTTTGATCTGCTGGCACTGGGTGAGCAACCGCCAGGTTTGAGTTGAAATGGACTCTCCTGAGGATGGGTCATAATGTGGGATTGTGTCCATTGAGACATTGGAATGGGGCGGTGGCTCCACTGACGTGAAATTTTCTCCTAACTGGAGGTTTTGACACAGTTCCATATAGCATGATTCCCATGTGGCATGCGATTTGTTCTGATTGGTAGCTCCAGAAACCCCCATGTGCTGGTATTGGAATCCAGGCCTCTGAGGAGAGATACGTGAAAACAAAAGCAATGGATCCGTTTAGGGCCTAGGTGCCTGTCCTGTTCAATCTTCTTTTCTATGGATATCTATCTACAGGTCTGATTGGAGGTAGTGGCTCAGCTTGTGGCAGATGGTCCCTGTTTGTCCCGGACATCCTACAATATTGGGGTGGCCTCGGGGACTTCGGATGTTTCTCCTAATCTGTCAGGTTGTGCCAAAGGAATGAGCAGAATTCCCATGGAGAGGGCAGGCACAGTCCTGAGGTGTGGCTCCATGGGGCCAAGCCTTGAGGGTGTGTGGGCCAGGACAATGGAGACAGAAGTCTGAAAACAGAAACTTGGCTTAGGTTTGGGGACATAGGTATGGCAGGCCCGATCTACAGACCATGAGAATTTTTCAGGCTTTGAACAAAGGGCCAGTGTGTGGCGCTTTTTCAGGCTTTTGTCTCCGGATTTTGTGTCAATGGTGGCCGTGGAATGTCAGGATGGCCTCATCAGCCATGGACGAGTATTTCTCTCTGTGAATTTGGCCCAATTCCAAGTGTTTGCGGTCATTCTTTGGACGGTAGAAGTCCTTTCTCTATTTTTTTTTTTAACCTCATGTGTCCCACCAAGGAGGGATTCTAGAGAAGAGATCTGAGTAGGGGTGACTAGACTTCTCAAGCACTGGTTAAGGTTTGGGGAGTAGGGGCATGGTAATCTCCATATGTGGGCTCTTGGTCCATCCCCGGAGAGGCTTTACTTGAGGCCAGGGTTCATGCTTAGGGTCCTAATGTGTGTTTGTGCCCATTGCAGCCCTCAAGCATGTCTGAGGCCTCATGGGCCATGCTGGTTTCTCCTACACTGCACGTTGGACAACATGCCAACCACAGGGTTTCTGGTCATGGGGAAGGAGGAGTTCTGATTTCTGCATCACGTACACGGCATGGCAGTGAGTAGAGATAAGGTCTAGATTCTGAAGCCTGAAAACCGAGGTTGGTAAGAGATGACGACCTAAGGCCATGGTGGGTCCGATGCACTTAGTGTGCAGCCAGATGTCTGTGTCCATCATGAGGTCTGGGCTCAGGCTGTGTCAGGCAGGGCATTAGTCCCCAGGCTAGACTGTATAATTGGGGTACAGTCGAGTGATGTGAAGGTTGGTCCTCATTTGGGGTTTCTGGTTGGCCCCATAGGGCAAAGATTTTCTTCTGCAGGGCAGGCAGAGTGCTGCATTCTGGCTCCAGAATTGCCAACTTCAGGGCTTGTGGGCCAGGTGTTTTAGGACAGAAGTCTGAGAACACAAGTTCAGCTTTGAATTCGCAGCGGTGACATGGCAGGCACACTCTACAGACCTGAAATGAGATCTCGTGCATCTGAAGTCAGGGCGAGGATCAGATGTTGGCTTAGGTTGGAGTTTCTGTACATGATGTCCCCTTCATGAAGGTGGGGGGGGGGGCATCAGGAAACCATGGAAGATTTCCAACTTTGTGAGTGTGTGATGCTCCAAACCACAAGGATTCCGTCAGCGGGACAGTCACGACCTTTTGGATGGATCAAGGACGTCCCATAAGAAATGCTCCAAAGCACAGTTCTAATGATGGATGCCTGGGCAGTCCAACTTGCATTCCAGTTGTGTCCTAGTGAAAAGGAGGATTTGATCTGCTGTCACTGGGGGAACAATCGAGGGGGCTGAATTGAAATGCACTCTCATGAGGATCAGTCATGATGTGGATTTGTGTCCATGGATCCCTTGGAATGGGGCAGTGGCTCTGTTTCCCTGAAGAATTCTCCTAACCTGAGGTTTTGATGCAGCTCCAAAGAGCAAGTTTCCCATGTAGAGACGAGATTTGTTCTGAAACCCCCACAACCTGGTATTGGAAACCAAGCATCTGGGGAACAATGCCTGGAATCCAAAGCAATGGATCTGATTACGGTCTAGGGGCCTGTCCTTTTCAATATTCTCCTCTGAGTGTCTCTGTCTAAGATTCAGAATGGAGGTCACTGCTCCGCTTGTGTCAGATCACCCATGTTTGTTGGGGGAGGCCAACACTATTGGGCTGGTCTTGGGAATTAGAGGTTTCTCCTAATCTGTAAGGTTGTGGCAAATGAAACGGGCAGAGTTCCCTTGGAGAGCACTGGCACAGTCCTTAGGTGTGACACCACCTTTCTGGGTGTCATCCAGGATGTCCAGGCTCAGGCTGTGTCAGACAGGGCATTAGTGCCAAGCTTAGACTGTATAATTGGAGTAAAGTTGATGGCATGCAGATTGATCCTCATTTGGCGTTTCTGGGTAGCCCCAGGGGCAACGTTTTTCTTCTGGAGGGAAGGAAGAGTGCTGCATTGTGGCGACGGAATTCTCACACTGGAGGGCTTGTGGGCCAGAATTGTGAGGAGGGAAGTGTGAGAACACAAGCTAGGCTTAGGTTTTGGGTCAAGATCATGGCAGGCACACACTGTAGAGCTAAATCTAAATCTCATGCATCTGAAGTCAGGGCGAGGATGAGACGTAGGCTCAGGTTGAAGTTTCTGTTCAGGATGGCCCCTTCATGATGGTGGGGGGCATCAATAGAGCCAGCAGATCTAAACTGTCTTGTTGCTAGGAGACAATTGGAATGCGAGGCGGGCTTCCCAGGCATCCATCCGCGAACGGTGCTCTGGAGTCATTCCATATGGGATGTCCTGGAGCTGTCCAACAGGTCTCAATTGTCCCGCAGAAGGAATCCTTGAAGGGGGCATCCCAAAACTCCCAACGTGGGAAAACCTCAATGGCCTCGAGATTCCGCTCTCTTCATGAAGCGGCCGTCATGCACAGAAACTCCAACCTGAGCCAACGTCTGATCTATGCCCTGATTCAGATGCATGAGATATTGGTTCAGATATGCAGGGGGTACCTGCCGTGCCATCGCACTAAAACCCAAGTCTAGCTTGTCTTCTCAGACTTCCGTCTTCACACTCCTGGCCCCGAAGCCCTCAAGTTGGGCAATTCCGGACCCACAATGCAGCACTCTGCCTGGCCTCTAGAAAAAAAATTAATGCCTCATGAGCTGCCCAGGCACCTTAAATGAGGGTAAACCTACACAGCATTCGACTTTACCCAAATTATATAGTCTAACCTGGGCACTAATGCACTGTCGAACACAACCTGAGCCCGGACCTCCTGACCAACACCCAGAAAGCTGACAGCACACTGAGCACATAAAACCCGCCATAGCCTTAGGTCTTCATCTCTTCCCTACCTCAGGTTTCAGGATTCAGAACCGAGACCTTATCTCCAATCACTGCCCAGGGGTGAGTGTGATGCAGAAATCAGTACTCCTCCTTACCCATGGCAAGAACCATTATGGTTGGCACGTTGTCCAACATTCAGTGTAGGAGAAACCAGCATTCAACCTGAGGCCCCGCCCATTCTTGAGTGTTACGAGGGCCTACACACGCATTGTGACCCTCAACATGAGTCCTGTCCTCTAGTAAGTCCTCTCAGTGGCTGGATAATTAGATGTCATAATGGGCCTGACTAGTCCCTAGGCCCCAATTTCTAACCAGATTTCTGATTGTCCAGCCGCCCCCCCCAGGGCTCTACTCTGGAATCCCTCATTTGGTGGGACACCTGAGGTTAAAAAAGAAATCAACAACAACAACAACAACAACAACAAAACGGACTTCTTCCAGCCCACAGAATGACCCCAAACTCTTTGGACGGGGCCAAACCCCCAGAGAGTAAGACTCGTCCATTTCCCATGAAGTCACCCAGAAATTCCACGACCATGAGTGACACGATATCCAGAGACAAAAACTTGAGCAGGAGCCTCACACTCGCCCTTCTTTCAAATACCGAAGAGTTCTCCTCATGGTCTGTAGATCAGTCCTGCCATACCTATGCCCCGAACATAAGTCGAGTTTGTGTTTTCAGACAACTGTCCAAATAGCCCAGGCCTACACAACCTACAGGCTCAGGCCCCTGGAGCCAAACCTGAGGACTGTACTTGCCCTCTTCAAGAGAATTGTGTGTGCCCATTCCAATGGCCACAACCCTTCTAATAGGATAAACCTCCAAAGTCCCTGATCCATCTCAATAGTGGTGGCTTCCCAGAAAAAACAAGGGCAATCTGAGCCCAACTGAGCACCTACCTGCACTCAGACACATAGACAGATGTCCCCAGAGGTAAAAAGAAAAGAACAGGCCCCTAGGCACTAATCAGATCCATTGCTTTGGTTTCCAGGCATCTCGCCTCAGAGGCCTGGATTTCAAAAGCAGCATATAGCTGTTTCTTGACTCACCCATCAGAAAACATCTCATCTACACATGGGAAACTTGCACGTTGGAGCTGTGTCAAAGCCTCTGTTTAGGAGAACCCTTTAGGGCCCCAGTGCCACCGCTTCATTCCAAGGTCTCCATAGACACAAAAGCACGTTAGGACCCATCCCCAGGGGTGTCCATTTCAACTCAGCGTCCTCGGTTGCTCCCCACAGATCCAGGAGATCTAACCTGTCTTGTTGCTAGGAGACAATTGGAATGCGAGGTGGGCTACCCAGCCATCCACCCTTAGAACCCTGCTCAGAATCATTGGCCTGGAGCCAAGCAACTGGTCTCAATTGTCGTGCAGAAGACTCTCTGCAGTTTGGAGCTTCTCACAACTCCCATCGTGGGAAAACCCCCATGGCCTCCTGATGCCCCCCCCATTCATGAAGGGGCCATCAGGGACAGAAACTCCAACCTGAGCGATCGTCTGATCTTCGCCCTGACTTCAGATGCACGAGATCTCGATTCAGGTCTGTAGATTGTGCCTGCCATGGCCTCACCCAGAAACCTAAGCCTAGCTTGTGTTCTCAGACTTTTGTCGTCAGAATACTGGCCCACAAGCCCTCCAGTTTGGCAATCCAGAACTACAATGCAGCACTCTGCCGGCCCTCCAGAAGAAAAACATTGTCCTCTGGGGCTACCCAGTAACCCCAAATGAGGATCAACCTGCACCGACCTTGGCTGTACCCCAAATACATAGGCTGACCAGGGCAGTAATGCCCTTTCTGACACAGCCTGAGCCTGGGCCCCCTGGACCCTCCCAGACAGCTGGCCGCACACTGAGCACATCCAGCCGCCATGGCCTTAGGTCGTCATCTCTTCCCAACCTAGGTTTTAAGGTTTCAGAACCTAGGCCATATCTCCAATCACTGCCCAGGGTTGAAGGTGATGCAGAAATCAGAACTCCTTCCCCATGGCAAGAAACCTTGTGGTTGGCATGTTGTCCAACGTTCAGTGTAGTTGAAACCAGTGTGGCCCATGAGGCCCCGCCCATGCTCACAAGCCACATTGGTCACAAACACCCATTGTAACGCTCAGGCTGATCCCAGTCCTCAAGTAAGGCCACTCAGTGACTGGATGAAGAGATAGCATATTGGGCTTGCCATGCCCCTAGGCCCCAACTTTTAACCATAGTTCGGGTTGTCCCTTCAGTCTTCCCCACGGCTTTGCTTTGGAATTCCTCTTTTGGTGGGACATCTGAGGTAACAAAAATTGAAATGAGTCCTCCCATCCCACAGATTGACGAAAAGCAATTGGGAATCAGGCCAAATCCTAAGAGAGGAAGATTCGTCCATGGCCCATGAGGCCGCCCCGACATTCCATGGCCATCGCTGATACAAAATCCAGAGACAAAAGCCTGAGCAAGCGCCTCAGACTCGCACTTTCTTCATATCCTGAAGAGTTCTTCTCATGGTTTGTAGATCGGGCCTGCCATACCTACGTCCCCAAACCTAAGCTGAGTTTGTGTTTTCAGACTTCTGTCCTCAAAGTCTTGGGCCACACACCCTCCAGGCTGGGCCCCTGGAGCCACACATTAGGACTGTGCCTACCAATCCATGGGAATTCTGCCCATTCCATGGTCCAGAATCGTACAAATTAGGAGCAACCTCCAAAGTCCCTGAGGCCATCCCAATAGTGTGGGTCGCCCGGAACAAACAAGGGCTGTCTGACACCAGCTGATAATCGACCTCCACTCATACCATAGATGGATGTCCCCAGAGAAGAAGATTGAACCAGACAGGACCCTAGGCCATAATAGGATCCATTGCTTTGGGTTACAGGCATGTGTCCTCAAAAGCCTGATTCCAATACGAGCATAGGGGTTTTCTTGAGGCACCCATCAGAACTCATCTCGTCTCCACAAGGAAACCTGTGCATGGGAGCCATGTCCAAAGCTTAGGAGAGTACTTCAGGGTCCCGGTGCCACCGCCCCATTCCAAGGCCCTCATGGACACAAAAACACATTAGGACCCATCCTCAGGAGAGTCCATTTCAAGTCAGCCACCCCGGTTGCTCAGGCAGAGCCATCAGATCTAAACTGTCTTGTTGCTAGGAGACAATTGGAATGCGAGGCGTACTTTCCAAGCATCCATCCACGAACCGTGCTCTGGAGTCATTCCATATGGGATGTCCAGGAGCTGTCCAACAGGTCTCAATTGTCCTGCAGAAGGAATCCTTGAAGGGGGCATCCCACAACTCCCAACGTGGGAAAACCTCAATGGCCTCGAGATTCTGCTCCCTTCATGAAGCGGCCGTCATGCTCAGAAACTCCCACCTGAGCCAACGTCTGATCCTCGCCCTGACGTCAGATGGATGAGATATTGGTCCAGATCTGCAGGGGGTACCTGCCATGCCTCCCCGAAACCCAAGTCTAGCTTGTCTTCTCAGACTTCCGTCCTCACACTCCTGGCCCGAGAGCCCTCAAGTTTGGCAATTCCGGACCCACAATGCAGCACTCTGCCTTCCCTCTAGAAAAAAAAATTATTGCATCATGAGCTGCCCAGGCACCTTAAATGAGGGTAAACCTACACAGCACTCAACTTTACCCAAATTATATAGTCTAACCTGGGCACTAATGCACTGTCGAACACAACCTGAGCCCGGACCTCGTGACCAACACCCAGAAAGCTGACCGCACACTGAGCACATAAAACCCGCCATGGCCTTAGGTCATCATCTCTCCCCTACCTCAGTTTTCAGGCTTCAGAACCGAGACCTTATCTCCAATCACTGCCCAGGGGTGAGTGTGATGCAGAAATCAGGACTCCTCCTTACCCATGGCAAGAACCCTTGTGGTTGGCACGTTGTCCAACGTTCAGTGTAGGAGAAACCAGGATTCACCCTGAAGCCCCGCCCATTCTTGAGTATTACGAGCGCATACACATGCATTGTGACCCTCAGCATGAGTCCTGTCCTCTAGTAAGTCCTCTCAGTGGCTGGACAATTAGATGTCATAATGGGCTTGACATGTACCTAGGCCCCAATTTTTAACCAGATTTCTGATTGTCCAGTCGCCCCTCCCCAGGGCTCTACTCTGGAATCCATCATTTGGTGGGACACCTGAGGTTAAAAAAGAAAACAACAACAACAAAAAAAAAAAACGAACTTCTTCCAGCCCACAGAATGACCCCAAACTCTTTAGACAGGGCCAGACCACCAGAGAGTAAGACTCGTCCATTTCCCATGAAGTCACCCAGAAATTCCACGACCATGAGTGACACGATATCCAGAGACAAAAACTTGAGCAGGAGCCTCACACTCGCCCTTCTTTCAAATCCCAAAGAGTTCTCCTCATGGTCTGTAGATCAGTCCTGCCATACCTATGACCCGAAACATAAGCCGAGTTTGTGTTTTCAGACAACTGTCCAAACAGCCCTGGCCTACACAACCTACAGGCTCGGGCCCCTGGAGCCGAACCACAGGACTGTACTTGCCCTCTCCAAGAGAATTGTGTGTGCCCATTCCAATGGCCACAACACTTCTAATAGTATAAATCTCCAAAGTCCCTGATCCATCTCAATAGTGGTGACTTCCCAGGAAAAACAGGGGCAATCTGAGCCCAAATGAGCACCTACCTGCACTCAGACCCATAGACAGATGTCCCCAGAGGAAAAAAGGAAGAACAGGCCCCTAGGCACTAATCATATCCATTGCTTTGGTTTCCAGGCATCTCTCCTCAGAGGCCTGGATTTCCAAAGCAGCATCTAGCTGTTTCTTGACTCACCCATCAGAAAACATCTCATCTACACATGGGTAACTTGTACGTTAGAGCTGTGTCAAAGCCTCTGTTTAGGAGAACTTTTTAGGGCCCCAGTGCCACCGCTTCATTCCAAAGTCTCCATAGACACAAAAGCACGTTAGGATCCATCCCCAGGGATGTCCATTTCAACTCAGCTTCCTCGGTTGCTCCCCACAGATCCAGGAGATCTAACCTGTCTTGTTGCTAGGAGAAAATTGAAATGCGAGGTTGGCTACCCAGCCATCCATCCTAGAACCGTACTCAGAATCATTGGCCTGGAGCCAAACAACAGGTCTCAATTGTCCTGCAGAAGACTCTCTGCAGTTTGGATCTTCTCACAACTCCCATCGTGGGAAAACCCCCATGGCCTCCTGATGCCCCCCCCATTCATGAAGGGGCCATCAGGGACAGAAACTCCAACCTGAGCGATCGTCTGATCTTCGCCCTGACTTCAGATGCACGAGATCTCGATTCAGGTCTGTAGATTGTGCCTGCCATGGCCTCACCCAGAAACCTAAGCCTAGCTTGTGTTCTCAGACTTTTGTCGTCAGAATACTGGCCCACAAGCCCTCCAGTTTGGCAATCCAGAACTACAATGCAGCACTCTGCCGGCCCTCCAGAAGAAAAACATTGTCCTCTGGGGCTACCCAGTAACCCCAAATGAGGATCAACCTGCACCGACCTTGGCTGTACCCCAAATACATAGGCTGACCAGGGCAGTAATGCCCTTTCTGACACAGCCTGAGCCTGGGCCCCCTGGACCCTCCCAGACAGCTGGCCGCACACTGAGCACATCCAGCCGCCATGGCCTTAGGTCGTCATCTCTTCCCAACCTAGGTTTTAAGGTTTCAGAACCTAGGCCATATCTCCAATCACTGCCCAGGGTTGAAGGTGATGCAGAAATCAGAACTCCTTCCCCATGGCAAGAAACCTTGTGGTTGGCATGTTGTCCAACGTTCAGTGTAGTTGAAACCAGTGTGGCCCATGAGGCCCCGCCCATGCTCACAAGCCACATTGGTCACAAACACCCATTGTAACGCTCAGGCTGATCCCAGTCCTCAAGTAAGGCCACTCAGTGACTGGATGAAGAGATAGCATATTGGGCTTGCCATGCCCCTAGGCCCCAATTTTTAACCATAGTTTGGGTTGTCCCTTCAGTCTTCCCCACGGCTTTGCTTTGGAATTCCTCTTTTGGTGGGACATCTGAGGTAACAAAAATTGAAATGAGTCCTCCCATCCCACAGATTGACGAAAAGCAATTGGGAATCAGGCCAAATCCTAAGAGAGGAAGATTCGTCCATGGCCCATGAGGCCGCCCCGACATTCCACGGCCATCGCTGATACAAAATCCAGAGACAAAAGCCTGAGCAAGCGCCTCAGACTCGCACTTTCTTCATATCCTGAAGAGTTCTTCTCATGGTTTGTAGATCGGGCCTGCCATACCTACGTCCCCAAACCTAAGCTGAGTTTGTGTTTTCAGACTTCTGTCCTCAAAGTCTTGGGCCACACACCCTCCAGGCTGGGCCCCTGGAGCCACACATTAGGACTGTGCCTGACAATCCATGGGAATTATGCCCATTCCATGGTCCAGAATCATACAAATTAGGAGCAACCTCCAAGGTTCCTGAGGCCATCCCAGTAGTGTGGGTCGCCCGGAACAAACAAGGGCTGTATGACACCAGCTGATAATCGACCTCCACTCATACCATAGATGGATGTCCCCAATGAAGAAGATTGAACCTGACAGGACCCTAGGCCATAATAGGATCCATTTCTTTGGGTTACAGGCATGTGTCCTCAAAAGCCTGATTCCAATACGAGCATAGGGGTTTTCCTGAGGCACCCATTAGAACTCAACTCGTCTCCACAAGGAAAACTGTGAATGGGAGCCATGTCCAAAGCTTAGGAGAGTACTTCAGGGTCCCGGTGCCACCGCCCCATTCCAAGGCCCTCATGGACACAAAAACACATTAGGACCCATCCTCAGGAAAGTCCATTTCAACTCAGCCACCCCAGTTGCTCCCGCAGAGCCACCAGATCTAAACAGTCTTGTTGCTAGGAGACAATTTGAATGCGAGGCAGGCTTCCCAGGCATCCATCCACGAACCGTGCTCTGGAGTCATTCCATATGGGATGTCCTGGAGCTGTCCAACAGGTCTCAATTGTCCCGCAGAAGGAATCCTTGAAGGGTAGCATCCCACAACTCCCAACGTGGGAAAACCTCAATGGCCTCGAGATTCCGCTCCCTTCATGAAGCGGCCGTCATGCTCAGAAACTCCCACCTGAGCCAACGTCTGATCCTCGCCCTGACTTCAGATGGATGAGATATTGGTTCAGATCTGCAGGGGGTACCTGCCGTGCCCTCGCCCTGATACCCAAGTCTAGCTTGTCTTCTCAGACTTATGTCCTCACACTCCTGGCCCCGAAGCCCTCAAGTTTGGCAATTCCGGACCCACAATGCAGCACTCTGCCTGCCCTTTAGAAAAAAATTATTGCTTCATGAGCTGCCCAGGCACCTGAAATGAGGGTAAACCTACACAGCACTCGACTTTACCCAAATTATATAGTCTAACCTGGGCACTAATGCACTGTCGAACACAACCTGAGCCCGGACCTCGTGACCAACACCCAGAAAGCTGACTGCACACTGAGCACATAAAACCCGCCATGGCCTTAGGTCATCATCTCTTCCCTACCTCAGTTTTCAGGCTTCAGAACCGAGACCTTATCTCCAATCACTGCCCAGGGGTGAGTGTGATGCAGAAATCAGGACTTCTCCTTTCCCATGGCAAGAACCCTTGTGGTTGGCACGTTGTCCAACGTTCAGTGTAGGAGAAACCAGCATTCACCCTGAGGCCCCGCCCATTCTTGAGTGTTACGAGCGCATACACACGCATTGTGACCCTCAGCATGAGTCCTGTCCTCTAGTAAGTCCTCTCAGTGGCTGGACCATTAGATGTCATAATGGGCTTGACATGTCCCTAGGCCCCAATTTTTAACCAGATTTCTGATTGTCCAGTCGCCCCTCCCCAGGGCTCTACTCTGGAATCCATCATTTGGTGGGACACCTGAGGTTAAAAAAGAAAACAACAACAACAAAAACAACAACAAAAAAAAAAAACGAACTTCTTCCAGCCCACAGAATGACCCCAAACTCTTTGGACGGGGCCAAACCACCAGAGAGTAAGACTCGTCCATTTCCCATGAAGTCACCCAGAAATTCCACGACCATGAGTGACACGATATCCAGAGACAAAAACTTGAGCAGGAGCCTCACACTCGCCCTTCTTTCAAATCCCGAAGAGTTCTCCTCATGGTCTGTAGATCAGTCCTGCCATACCTATGACCCGAAACATAAGCCGAGTTTGTGTTTTCAGACAACTTCCAAACAGCCCTGGCCTACACAACCTACAGGCTCAGGCCCCTGGAGCCGAACCTCAGGACTGTACTTGCCGTCTCCAAGGGAATTGTGTGTGCCCATTCCAATGGCCACAATCCATCTAATAGGATAAACCTCCAATGTCCCTGATCCATCTCAATAGTGGTGGCTTCCCAGGAAAAACAGGGGCAATGTGAGCACAACTGAGCACCTACCTGCACTCAGACACATAGACAGATGTCCCCAGAGGTAAAAAGGAAAGAACAGGCCCCTAGGCACTAATCAGATCCATTGCTTTGCTTTCCAGGCATCTCTCCTCAGAGGCCTGGATTTCCAAAGCAGCATCTAGCTGTTTCTTGACTCACCCATCAGAAAACATCTCATCTACACATGGGAAACTTGCACGTTGGAGCTGTGTCAAAGCCTCTCTTTAGGAGAACCCTTTAGGGCCCCAGTGCCACCGCTTCATTCCAAGGTCTCCATAGACACAAAAGCACGTTAGGACCCATCCCCAGGGGTGTCCATTTCAACTCAGCGTCCTCGGTTGCTCCCCACAGATCCAGGAGATCTAACCTGTCTTATTGCTAGGAGACAATTGGAATGCGCGGTGGGCTACCCAGCCATCCATCCTTAGAACCCTGCTCAGAATCATTGGCCTGGACCCAAATAACAGGTTTCAATTGTCCTGCAGAAGACTCTCTGCAGTTTGGAGCTTCTCACAACTCCCCTCGTGGGAAAACCCCCATGGCCTCGTGATGCCCCCCCCCCCATTCATGAAGGGGCCATCAGGAACAGAAACTCCAACCTGAGCGATCGTCTGATCCTAGCCCTGACTTCAGATGCACGAGATCTCGATTCAGGTCTGTAGATTGTGCCTGCCATGGCCTCACCCAGAAACCTAAGCCTAGCTTGTGTTCTCAGACTTTTGTCGTCAGACTACTGGCCCACAAGCCCTCCAGTTTGGCAATCCAGAACTACAATGCAGCACTCTGCCGGCCCTCCAGAAGAAAAACATTGTCCTCTGGGTCTACCCAGTAACCCCAAATGAGGATCAACCTGCACCGACCATGGCTGTACCCCAAATACATAGGCTGACCAGGGCACTAATGCCCTTTCTGACACAGCCTGAGCCTGGACCCCCTGGCCCCTCCCAGACAGCTGGCCGCACACTGAGCACATCTAGCTTCCATGGCCTTAGGTCGTCATCTCTTCCCAACCTCGGTTTTCAGGTTTCAGAACCTTGACCTTATCTCCAATCACTGCCCAGGGTTGAAGGTGATGCAGAAATCAGAACTCCTTCCCCATGGCAAGAAACCTTGTGGTTGGCATGTTGTCCAATGTTCAGTGTAGTTGAAACCAGTGTGGCCCATGAGGCCCCGCCCATGCTGGCGGGCCACATTGGTCACAAACACACATTGTGATGCTCAGGCTGAGCCCAGTCCTCAAGTAAGGTCACTCAGTGGCCGGATGAAGAGATAGCATATTGGGCTTGCCATGCCCCTAGGCCCCAATTTTTAACCATAGTTCGGGTTGTCCCTTCAGTCTTCCCCACGGCTTGGCTTTGGAATTCCTCTTTTGGTGGGACATCTGAGGTAACAAAACTGAAATGAGTCCTCCCATCCCACAGATTGACGAAAAGAAATTGGGAATCCGGCCAAATCCTCAGAGAAGAAGATTCGTCCATGGCCCATGAGGCCTCCCCGACATTCCACGGCCATCGCTGATACAAAATCCAGAGACAAAACCCTGAGCAAGCGCCTCAGACTCGCACTTTCTTCATATCCTGAAGAGTTCTTCTCATGGTTTGTAGATCGGGCCTGCCATACCTACGTCCCCAAACCTAAGTTGAGTTTGTGTTTTCAGACTTCTGTCCTCAAAGTCTTGGGAC
The DNA here is from genome assembly GCF_964662115.1 of Mustela nivalis. Classification (NCBI taxonomy): domain Eukaryota; kingdom Metazoa; phylum Chordata; class Mammalia; order Carnivora; family Mustelidae; genus Mustela; species Mustela nivalis. Next base: position 23,237 of record NW_028135751.1, on the reverse strand, counting down.
ACACACCCTCCAGGCTGGGCCCCTGGAGCAACACATTAGGACTGTGCCTACCAATCAATGGAAATTCTGCCCATTCCATGTTCCAAAACCGTACAATTTAGGAGCAACCTCCAAAGTCCCTGAGGCCATCCGAATAGTGTAGGTCGCCCGGAACAAACAAGGGCTGTCTGAAACCAGCTGATAATAGACCTCCATTCATACCATAGATGGATGTCCCCAGAGAAGAAGATTGAACCAGACAGGACCCTAGGCCATAATAGGATCCATTGCTTTGGGTTACAGGCATGAGTCCTCAAAAGCCTGATTCCAATACGAGCATAGGGGTTTTCCTGAGGCACCCATCAGAACTCATCTCGTCTCCACAAGGAAACCTGTGCATGGGAGCCATGTCCAAAGCTTAGGAGAGTACTTCAGGGTCCCGGTGCCACCGCCCCATTCCAAGGCCCTCATGGACACAAAAACACATTAGGACCCATCCTCAGGAAAGTCCATTTCAACTCAGCCACCACGGTTGCTCCCGCAGAGCCATCAGATCTAAACAGTCTTGTTGCTAGGAGACAATTGGAATGCGAGGCAGGCTTCCCAGGCATCCAACCGCGAACTGTGCTCTGGAGTCATTCCAAATGGGATGTCCTGGAGCTGTCCAACAGGTCTCAATTGTCCCGCAGAAGGAATCCTTGAAGGGGGCATCCCACAACTCCCAACGTGGGAAAACCTCAATGGCCTCGAGATTCCGCTCCCTTCATGAAGCGGCCGTCATGCTCAGAAACTTCCACCTGAGCCAAAGTCTGATCCTCGCCCTGACTTCAGATGGATGAGATATTGGTTCAGATCTGCACGGGGGACCTGCCGTGCCCTCGCCCTGATACCCAAGTCTAGCTTTTCTTCTCAGACTTCCGTCCTCACACTACTGGCCCTGAAGACCTCAAGTTTGGCAATTCCGGACCCACAATGCAGCACTCTGCCTGCCCTTTAGAAAAAAATTATTGCTTCATGAGCTGCCCAGGCACCTGAAATGAGGGTAAACCTACACAGCACTCGACTTTACCCAAATTATATAGTCTAACCTGGGCACTAATGCACTGTCGAACACAACCTGAGCCCGGACCTCGTGACCAACACCCAGAAAGCTGACTGCACACTGAGCACATAAAACCCGCCATGGCCTTAGGTCATCATCTCTTCCCTACCTCAGTTTTCAGGCTTCAGAACCGAGACCTTATCTCCAATCACTGCCCAGGGGTGAGTGTGATGCAGAAATCAGGACTTCTCCTTTCCCATGGCAAGAACCATTGTGGTTGGCACGTTGTCCAACGTTCAGTGTAGGAGAAACCAGCATTCACCCTGAGGCCCCGCCCATTCTTGAGTGTTACGAGCGCATACACACGCATTGTGACCCTCAGCATGAGTCCTGTCCTCTAGTAAGTCCTCTCAGTGGCTGGACCATTAGATGTCATAATGGGCTTGACATGTCCCTAGGCCCCAATTTTTAACCAGATTTCTGATTGTCCAGTCGCCCCTCCCCAGGGCTCTACTCTGGAATCCATCATTTGGTGGGACACCTGAGGTTAAAAAAGAAAACAACAACAACAACAACAACAAAAAAAAAAAAAAAAAAACGAACTTCTTCCAGCCCACAGAATGACCCCAAACTCTTTAGACGGGGCCAAACCACCAGAGAGTAAGACTCGTCCATTTCCCATGAAGTCACCCAGAAATTCCACGACCATGAGTGACACGATATCCAGAGACAAAAACTTGAGCAGGAGCCTCACACTCGCCCTTCTTTCAAATCCCGAAGAGTTCTCCTCATGGTCTGTAGATCAGTCCTGCCATACCTATGACCCGAAACATAAGCCGAGTTTGTGTTTTCAGACAACTTCCAAACAGCCCTGGCCTACACAACCTACAGGCTCAGGCCCCTGGAGCCGAACCTCAGGACTGTACTTGCCGTCTCCAAGGGAATTGTGTGTGCCCATTCCAATGGCCACAATCCATCTAATAGGATAAACCTCCAATGTCCCTGATCCATCTCAATAGTGGTGGCTTCCCAGGAAAAACAGGGGCAATGTGAGCACAACTGAGCACCTACCTGCACTCAGACACATAGACAGATGTCCCCAGAGGTAAAAAGGAAAGAACAGGCCCCTAGGCACTAATCAGATCCATTGCTTTGCTTTCCAGGCATCTCTCCTCAGAGGCCTGGATTTCCAAAGCAGCATCTAGCTGTTTCTTGACTCACCCATCAGAAAACATCTCATCTACACATGGGAAACTTGCACGTTGGAGCTGTGTCAAAGCCTCTCTTTAGGAGAACCCTTTAGGGCCCCAGTGCCACCGCTTCATTCCAAGGTCTCCATAGACACAAAAGCACGTTAGGACCCATCCCCAGGGGTGTCCATTTCAACTCAGCGTCCTCGGTTGCTCCCCACAGATCCAGGAGATCTAACCTGTCTTATTGCTAGGAGACAATTGGAATGCGCGGTGGGCTACCCAGCCATCCATCCTTAGAACCCTGCTCAGAATCATTGGCCTGGACCCAAATAACAGGTTTCAATTGTCCTGCAGAAGACTCTCTGCAGTTTGGAGCTTCTCACAACTCCCCTCGTGGGAAAACCCCCATGGCCTCGTGATGCCCCCCCCCATTCATGAAGGGGCCATCAGGAACAGAAACTCCAACCTGAGCGATCGTCTGATCCTAGCCCTGACTTCAGATGCACGAGATCTCGATTCAGGTCTGTAGATTGTGCCTGCCATGGCCTCACCCAGAAACCTAAGCCTAGCTTGTGTTCTCAGACTTTTGTCGTCAGACTACTGGCCCACAAGCCCTCCAGTTTGGCAATCCAAAACTACAATGCAGCACTCTGCCGGCCCTCCAGAAGAAAAACATTGTCCTCTGGGTCTACCCAGTAACCCCAAATGAGGATCAACCTGCACCGACCATGGCTGTACCCCAAATACATAGGCTGACCAGGGCACTAATGCCCTTTCTGACACAGCCTGAGCCTGGACCCCCTGGCCCCTCCCAGACAGCTGGCCGCACACTGAGCACATCTAGCTTCCATGGCCTTAGGTCGTCATCTCTTCCCAACCTCGGTTTTCAGGTTTCAGAACCTTGACCTTATCTCCAATCACTGCCCAGGGTTGAAGGTGATGCAGAAATCAGAACTCCTTCCCCATGGCAAGAAACCTTGTGGTTGGCATGTTGTCCAATGTTCAGTGTAGTTGAAACCAGTGTGGCCCATGAGGCCCCGCCCATGCTGGCGGGCCACATTGGTCACAAACACACATTGTGATGCTCAGGCTGAGCCCAGTCCTCAAGTAAGGTCACTCAGTGGCCGGATGAAGAGATAGCATATTGGGCTTGCCATGCCCCTAGGCCCCAATTTTTAACCATAGTTCGGGTTGTCCCTTCAGTCTTCCCCACGGCTTGGCTTTGGAATTCCTCTTTTGGAGGGACATCTGAGGTAACAAAACTGAAATGAGTCCTCCCATCCCACAGATTGACGAAAAGAAATTGGGAATCCGGCCAAATCCTCAGAGAATAAGATTCGTCCATGGCCCATGAGGCCTCCCCGACATTCCACGGCCATCGCTGATACAAAATCCAGAGACAAAACCCTGAGCAAGCGCCTCAGACTCGCACTTTCTTCATATCCTGAAGAGTTCTTCTCATGGTTTGTAGATCGGGCCTGCCATACCTACGTCCCCAAACCTAAGTTGAGTTTGTGTTTTCAGACTTCTGTCCTCAAAGTCTTGGGACACACACCCTCCAGGCTGGGCCCCTGGAGCAACACATTAGGACTGTGCCTACCAATCAATGGAAATTCTGCCCATTCCATGTTCCAAAACCGTACAATTTAGGAGCAACCTCCAAAGTCCCTGAGGCCATCCGAATAGTGTAGGTCGCCCGGAACAAACAAGGGCTGTCTGAAACCAGCTGATAATAGACCTCCATTCATAACATAGATGGATGTCCCCAGAGAAGAAGATTGAACCAGACAGGACCCTAGGCCATAATAGGATCCATTGCTTTGGGTTACAGGCATGAGTCCTCAAAAGCCTGATTCCAATACGAGCATAGGGGTTTTCCTGAGGCACCCATCAGAACTCATCTCGTCTCCACAAGGAAACCTGTGCATGGGAGCCATGTCCAAAGCTTAGGAGAGTACTTCAGGGTCCCGGTGCCACCGCCCCATTCCAAGGCCCTCATGGACACAAAAACACATTAGGACCCATCCTCAGGAAAGTCCATTTCAACTCAGCCACCACGGTTGCTCCCGCAGAGCCATCAGATCTAAACAGTCTTGTTGCTAGGAGACAATTGGAATGCGAGGCAGGCTTCCCAGGCATCCAACCGCGAACTGTGCTCTGGAGTCATTCCAAATGGGATGTCCTGGAGCTGTCCAACAGGTCTCAATTGTCCCGCAGAAGGAATCCTTGAAGGGGGCATCCCACAACTCCCAACGTGGGAAAACCTCAATGGCCTCGAGATTCCGCTCCCTTCATGAAGCGGCCGTCATGCTCAGAAACTTCCACCTGAGCCAAAGTCTGATCCTCGCCCTGACTTCAGATGGATGAGATATTGGTTCAGATCTGCACGGGGGACCTGCCGTGCCCTCGCCCTGATACCCAAGTCTAGCTTTTCTTCTCAGACTTCCGTCCTCACACTACTGGCCCTGAAGACCTCAAGTTTGGCAATTCCGGACCCACAATGCAGCACTCTGCCTGCCCTTTAGAAAAAAATTATTGCTTCATGAGCTGCCCAGGCACCTGAAATGAGGGTAAACCTACACAGCACTCGACTTTACCCAAATTATATAGTCTAACCTGGGCACTAATGCACTGTCGAACACAACCTGAGCCCGGACCTCGTGACCAACACCCAGAAAGCTGACTGCACACTGAGCACATAAAACCCGCCATGGCCTTAGGTCATCATCTCTTCCCTACCTCAGTTTTCAGGCTTCAGAACCGAGACCTTATCTCCAATCACTGCCCAGGGGTGAGTGTGATGCAGAAATCAGGACTTCTCCTTTCCCATGGCAAGAACCATTGTGGTTGGCACGTTGTCCAACGTTCAGTGTAGGAGAAACCAGCATTCACCCTGAGGCCCCGCCCATTCTTGAGTGTTACGAGCGCATACACACGCATTGTGACCCTCAGCATGAGTCCTGTCCTCTAGTAAGTCCTCTCAGTGGCTGGACCATTAGATGTCATAATGGGCTTGACATGTCCCTAGGCCCCAATTTTTAACCAGATTTCTGATTGTCCAGTCGCCCCTCCCCAGGGCTCTACTCTGGAATCCATCATTTGGTGGGACACCTGAGGTTAAAAAAGAAAACAACAACAACAACAACAACAACAAAAAAAAAAAAAAACGAACTTCTTCCAGCCCACAGAATGACCCCAAACTCTTTAGACGGGGCCAAACCACCAGAGAGTAAGACTCGTCCATTTCCCATGAAGTCACCCAGAAATTCCACGACCATGAGTGACACGATATCCAGAGACAAAAACTTGAGCAGGAGCCTCACACTCGCCCTTCTTTCAAATCCCGAAGAGTTCTCCTCATGGTCTGTAGATCAGTCCTGCCATACCTATGACCCGAAACATAAGCCGAGTTTGTGTTTTCAGACAACTTCCAAACAGCCCTGGCCTACACAACCTACAGGCTCAGGCCCCTGGAGCCGAACCTCAGGACTGTACTTGCCGTCTCCAAGGGAATTGTGTGTGCCCATTCCAATGGCCACAATCCATCTAATAGGATAAACCTCCAATGTCCCTGATCCATCTCAATAGTGGTGGCTTCCCAGGAAAAACAGGGGCAATGTGAGCACAACTGAGCACCTACCTGCACTCAGATACATAGACAGATGTCCCCAGAGGTAAAAAGGAAAGAACAGGCCCCTAGGCACTAATCAGATCCATTGCTTTGCTTTCCAGGCATCTCTCCTCAGAGGCCTGGATTTCCAAAGCAGCATCTAGCTGTTTCTTGACTCACCCATCAGAAAACATCTCATCTACACATGGGAAACTTGCACGTTGGAGCTGTGTCAAAGCCTCTCTTTAGGAGAACCCTTTAGGGCCCCAGTGCCACCGCTTCATTCCAAGGTCTCCATAGACACAAAAGCACGTTAGGACCCATCCCCAGGGGTGTCCATTTCAACTCAGCGTCCTCGGTTGCTCCCCACAGATCCAGGAGATCTAACCTGTCTTATTGCTAGGAGACAATTGGAATGCGCGGTGGGCTACCCAGCCATCCATCCTTAGAACCCTGCTCAGAATCATTGGCCTGGACCCAAATAACAGGTTTCAATTGTCCTGCAGAAGACTCTCTGCAGTTTGGAGCTTCTCACAACTCCCCTCGTGGGAAAACCCCCATGGCCTCGTGATGCCCCCCCCCCATTCATGAAGGGGCCATCAGGAACAGAAACTCCAACCTGAGCGATCGTCTGATCCTAGCCCTGACTTCAGATGCACGAGATCTCGATTCAGGTCTGTAGATTGTGCCTGCCATGGCCTCACCCAGAAACCTAAGCCTAGCTTGTGTTCTCAGACTTTTGTCGTCAGACTACTGGCCCACAAGCCCTCCAGTTTGGCAATCCAAAACTACAATGCAGCACTCTGCCGGCCCTCCAGAAGAAAAACATTGTCCTCTGGGTCTACCCAGTAACCCCAAATGAGGATCAACCTGCACCGACCATGGCTGTACCCCAAATACATAGGCTGACCAGGGCACTAATGCCCTTTCTGACACAGCCTGAGCCTGGACCCCCTGGCCCCTCCCAGACAGCTGGCCGCACACTGAGCACATCTAGCTTCCATGGCCTTAGGTCGTCATCTCTTCCCAACCTCGGTTTTCAGGTTTCAGAACCTTGACCTTATCTCCAATCACTGCCCAGGGTTGAAGGTGATGCAGAAATCAGAACTCCTTCCCCATGGCAAGAAACCTTGTGGTTGGCATGTTGTCCAATGTTCAGTGTAGTTGAAACCAGTGTGGCCCATGAGGCCCCGCCCATGCTGGCGGGCCACATTGGTCACAAACACACATTGTGATGCTCAGGCTGAGCCCAGTCCTCAAGTAAGGTCACTCAGTGGCCGGATGAAGAGATAGCATATTGGGCTTGCCATGCCCCTAGGCCCCAATTTTTAACCATAGTTCGGGTTGTCCCTTCAGTCTTCCCCACGGCTTGGCTTTGGAATTCCTCTTTTGGTGGGACATTTGAGGTAACAAAACTGAAATGAGTCCTCCCATCCCACAGATTGACGAAAAGAAATTGGGAATCCGGCCAAATCCTCAGAGAAGAAGATTCGTCCATGGCCCATGAGGCCTCCCCGACATTCCACGGCCATCGCTGATACAAAATCCAGAGACAAAACCCTGAGCAAGCGCCTCAGACTCGCACTTTCTTCATATCCTGAAGAGTTCTTCTCATGGTTTGTAGATCGGGCCTGCCATACCTACGTCCCCAAACCTAAGTTGAGTTTGTGTTTTCAGACTTCTGTCCTCAAAGTCTTGGGACACACACCCTCCAGGCTGGGCCCCTGGAGCAACACATTAGGACTGTGCCTACCAATCAATGGAAATTCTGCCCATTCCATGTTCCAAAACCGTACAATTTAGGAGCAACCTCCAAAGTCCCTGAGGCCATCCGAATAGTGTAGGTCGCCCGGAACAAACAAGGGCTGTCTGAAACCAGCTGATAATAGACCTCCATTCATAACATAGATGGATGTCCCCAGAGAAGAAGATTGAACCAGACAGGACCCTAGGCCATAATAGGATCCATTGCTTTGGGTTACAGGCATGAGTCCTCAAAAGCCTGATTCCAATACGAGCATAGGGGTTTTCCTGAGGCACCCATCAGAACTCATCTCGTCTCCACAAGGAAACCTGTGCATGGGAGCCATGTCCAAAGCTTAGGAGAGTACTTCAGGGTCCCGGTGCCACCGCCCCATTCCAAGGCCCTCATGGACACAAAAACACATTAGGACCCATCCTCAGGAAAGTCCATTTCAACTCAGCCACCACGGTTGCTCCCGCAGAGCCATCAGATCTAAACAGTCTTGTTGCTAGGAGACAATTGGAATGCGAGGCAGGCTTCCCAGGCATCCAACCGCGAACTGTGCTCTGGAGTCATTCCAAATGGGATGTCCTGGAGCTGTCCAACAGGTCTCAATTGTCCCGCAGAAGGAATCCTTGAAGGGGGCATCCCACAACTCCCAACGTGGGAAAACCTCAATGGCCTCGAGATTCCGCTCCCTTCATGAAGCGGCCGTCATGCTCAGAAACTTCCACCTGAGCCAAAGTCTGATCCTCGCCCTGACTTCAGATGGATGAGATATTGGTTCAGATCTGCACGGGGGACCTGCCGTGCCCTCGCCCTGATACCCAAGTCTAGCTTTTCTTCTCAGACTTCCGTCCTCACACTACTGGCCCTGAAGACCTCAAGTTTGGCAATTCCGGACCCACAATGCAGCACTCTGCCTGCCCTTTAGAAAAAAATTATTGCTTCATGAGCTGCCCAGGCACCTGAAATGAGGGTAAACCTACACAGCACTCGACTTTACCCAAATTATATAGTCTAACCTGGGCACTAATGCACTGTCGAACACAACCTGAGCCCGGACCTCGTGACCAACACCCAGAAAGCTGACTGCACACTGAGCACATAAAAACCGCCATGGCCTTAGGTCATCATCTCTTCCCTACCTCAGTTTTCAGGCTTCAGAACCGAGACCTTATCTCCAATCACTGCCCAGGGGTGAGTGTGATGCAGAAATCAGGACTTCTCCTTTCCCATGGCAAGAACCCTTGTGGTTGGCACGTTGTCCAACGTTCAGTGTAGGAGAAACCAGCATTCACCCTGAGGCCCCGCCCATTCTTGAGTGTTACGAGCGCATACACACGCATTGTGACCCTCAGCATGAGTCCTGTCCTCTAGTAAGTCCTCTCAGTGGCTGAACCATTAGATGTCATAATGGGCTTGACATGTCCCTAGGCCCCAATTTTTAACCAGATTTCTGATTGTCCAGTCGCCCCTCCCCAGGGCTCTACTCTGGAATCCATCATTTGGTGGGACACCTGAGGTTAAAAAAGAAAACAACAACAACAACAACAACAACAAAAAAAAAACGAACTTCTTCCAGCCCACAGAATGACCCCAAACTCTTTAGACGGGGCCAAACCACCAGAGAGTAAGACTCGTCCATTTCCCATGAAGTCACCCAGAAATTCCACGACCATGAGTGACACGATATCCAGAGACAAAAACTTGAGCAGGAGCCTCACACTCGCCCTTCTTTCAAATCCCGAAGAGTTCTCCTCATGGTCTGTAGATCAGTCCTGCCATACCTATGACCCGAAACATAAGCCGAGTTTGTGTTTTCAGACAACTTCCAAACAGCCCTGGCCTACACAACCTACAGGCTCAGGCCCCTGGAGCCGAACCTCAGGACTGTACTTGCCGTCTCCAAGGGAATTGTGTGTGCCCATTCCAATGGCCACAATCCATCTAATAGGATAAACCTCCAATGTCCCTGATCCATCTCAATAGTGGTGGCTTCCCAGGAAAAACAGGGGCCATGTGAGCACAACTGAGCACCTACCTGCACTCAGACACATAGACAGATGTCCCCAGAGGTAAAAAGGAAAGAACAGGCCCCTAGGCACTAATCAGATCCATTGCTTTGCTTTCCAGGCATCTCTCCTCAGAGGCCTGGATTTCCAAAGCAGCATCTAGCTGTTTCTTGACTCACCCATCAGAAAACATCTCATCTACACATGGGAAACTTGCACGTTGGAGCTGTGTCAAAGCCTCTCTTTAGGAGAACCCTTTAGGGCCCCAGTGCCACCGCTTCATTCCAAGGTCTCCATAGACACAAAAGCACGTTAGGACCCATCCCCAGGGGTGTCCATTTCAACTCAGCGTCCTCGGTTGCTCCCCACAGATCCAGGAGATCTAACCTGTCTTATTGCTAGGAGACAATTGGAATGCGCGGTTGGCTACCCAGCCATCCATCCTTAGAACCCTGCTCAGAATCATTGGCCTGGACCCAAATAACAGGTTTCAATTGTCTTGCAGAAGACTCTCTGCAGTTTGGAGCTTCTCACAACTCCCATCGTGGGAAAACCCCCATGGCCTCCTGATGCCCCCCCCCCATTCATGAAGGGGCCATCAGGAACAGAAACTCCAACCTGAGCGATCGTCTGATCCTAGCCCTGACTTCAGATGCACGAGATCTCGATTCAGGTCTGTAGATTGTGCCTGCCATGGCCTCACCCAGAAACCTAAGCCTAGCTTGTGTTCTCAGACTTTTGTCGTCAGACTACTGGCCCACAAGCCCTCCAGTTTGGCAATCCAGAACTACAATGCAGCACTCTGCCGGCCCTCCAGAAGAAAAACATTGTCCTCTGGGGCTACCCAGTAACCCCAAATGAGGATCAACCTGCACCGACCATGGCTGTACCCCAAATACATAGGCTGACCAGGGCACTAATGCCCTTTCTGACACAGCCTGAGCCTGGACCCCCTGGTCCTTCCCAGACAGCTGGCCGCACACTGAGCACATCTAGCTTCCATGGCCTTAGGTCGTCATCTCTTCCCAACCTCGGTTTTCAGGTTTCAGAACCTTGACCTTATCTCCAATCACTGCCCAGGGTTGAAGGTGATGCAGAAATCAGAACTCCTTCCCCATGGCAAGAAACCTTGTGGTTGGCATGTTGTCCAATGTTCAGTGTAGTTGAAACCAGTGTGGCCCATGAGGCCCCGCCCATGCTGGCGGGCCACATTGGTCACAAACACACATTGTGATGCTCAGGCTGAGCCCAGTCCTCAAGTAAGGTCACTCAGTGGCCGGATGAAGAGATAGCATATTGGGCTTGCCATGCCCCTAGGCCCCAATTTTTAACCATAGTTCGGGTTGTCCCTTCAGTCTTCCCCACGGCTTGGCTTTGGAATTCCTCTTTTGGTGGGACATCTGAGGTAACAAAACTGAAATGAGTCCTCCCATCCCACAGATTGACGAAAAGAAATTGGGAATCCGGCCAAATCCTCAGAGAAGAAGATTCGTCCATGGCCCATGAGGCCTCCCCGACATTCCACGGCCATCGCTGATACAAAATCCAGAGACAAAACCCTGAGCAAGCGCCTCAGACTCGCACTTTCTTCATATCCTGAAGAATTCTTCTCATGGTTTGTAGATCGGGCCTGCCATACCTACGTCCCCAAACCTAAGTTGAGTTTGTGTTTTCAGACTTCTGTCCTCAAAATCTTGGGACACACACCCTCCAGGCTGGGCCCCTGGAGCAACACATTAGGACTGTGCCTACCAATCCATGGAAATTCTGCCCATTCCATGGTCCAAAACCGTACAATTTAGGAGCAACCTCCAAAGTCCCTGAGGCCATCCGAATAGTGTAGGTCGCCCGGAACAAACAAGGGCTGTCTGAAACCAGCTGATAATAGACCTCCATTCATACCATAGATGGATGTCCCCAGAGAAGAAGATTGAACCAGACAGGACCCTAGGCCATAATAGGATCCATTGCTTTGGGTAACAGGCATGTGTCCTCAAAAGCCTGATTCCAATACGAGCATAGGGGTTTTCCTGAGGCACCCATCAGAACTCATCTCGTCTCCACAAGGAAACCTGTGCATGGGAGCCATGTCCAAAGCTTAGGAGAGTACTTCAGGGTCCCGGTGCCACCGCCCCATTCCAAGGCCCTCATGGACACAAAAACACATTAGGACCCATCCTCAGGAAAGTCCATTTCAACTCAGCCACCACGGTTGCTCCAGCAGAGCCATCAGATCTAAACAGTCTTGTTGCTAGGAGACAATTGGAATGCGAGGCAGGCTTCCCAGGCATCCAACCGCGAACTGTGCTCTGGAGTCATTCCAAATGGGATGTCCTGGAGCTGTCCAACAGGTCTCAATTGTCCAGCAGAAGGAATCCTTGAAGGGGGCATCCCACAACTCCCAACGTGGGAAAACCTCAATGGCCTCGAGATTTCACTCCCTTCATGAAGCGGCCGTCATGCTCAGAAACTTCCACCTGAGCCAAAGTCTGATCCTCGCCCTGACTTCAGATGGATGAGATATTGGTTCAGATCTGCACGGGGGACCTGCCGTGCCCTCGCCCTGATACCCAAGTCTAGCTTTTCTTCTCAGACTTCCGTCCTCACACTACTGGCCCCGAAGCCCTCAAGTTTGGCAATTCCGGACCCACAATGCAGCACTCTGCCTGCCCTCTAGAAAAAAATTATTGCCTCATGAGCTGCCCAGGCACCTGAAATGAGGGTAAACCTACACAGCACTCGACTTTACCCAAATTATATAGTCTAACCTGGGCACTAATGCACTGTCTAACACAACCTGAGCCCGGACCTCGTGACCAACACCCAGAAAGCTGACTGCACACTGAGCACATAAAACCCGCCATGGCCTTAGGTCATCATCTCTTCCCTACCTCAGTTTTCAGGCTTCAGAACCGAGACCTTATCTCCAATCACTGCCAGGGGTGAGTGTGATGCAGAAATCAGGACTTCTCCTTTCCCATGGCAAGAACCCTTGTTGTTGGCACGTTGTCCAACGTTCAGTGTAGGAGAAACCAGCATTCACCCTGAGGCCCCGCCCATTCTTGAGTGTTACGAGCGCATACACACGCATTGTGACCCTCAGCATGAGTCCTGTCCTCTAGTAAGTCCTCTCAGTGGCTGGACCATTAGATGTCATAATGGGCTTGACATGTCCCTAGGCCCCAATTTTTAACCAGATTTCTGATTGTCCAGTCGCCCCTCCCCAGGGCTCTACTCTGGAATCCATCATTTGGTGGGACACCTGAGGTTAAAAAAGAAAACAACAACAACAACAACAACAACAACAAAAAAAAAAAAACGAACTTCTTCCAGCCCACAGAATGACCCCAAACTCTTTAGACGTGGCCAAACCACCAGAGAGTAAGACTCGTCCATTTCCCATGAAGTCACCCAGAAATTCCACGACCATGAGTGACACGATATCCAGAGACAAAAACTTGAGCAGGAGCCTCACACTCGCCCTTCTTTCAAATCCCGAAGAGTTCTCCTCATGGTCTGTAGATCAGTCCTGCCATACCTATGACCCGAAACATAAGCCGAGTTTGTGTTTTCAGACAACTTCCAAACAGCCCTGGCCTACACAACCTACAGGCTCAGGCCCCTGGAGCCGAAACTCAGGACTGTACTTGCCGTCTCCAAGGGAATTGTGTGTGCCCATTCCAATGGCCACAATCCATCTAATAGGATAAACCTCCAATGTCCCTGATCCATCTCAATAGTGGTGGCTTCCCAGGAAAAACAGGGGCAATGTGAGCACAACTGAGCACCTACCTGCACTCAGACACATAGACAGATGTCCCCAGAGGTAAAAAGGAAAGAACAGGCCCCTAGGCACTAATCAGATCCATTGCTTTGCTTTCCAGGCATCTCTCCTCAGAGGCCTGGATTTCCAAAGCAGCATCTAGCTGTTTCTTGACTCACCCATCAGAAAACATCTCATCTACACATGGGAAACTTGCACGTTGGAGCTGTGTCAAAGCCTCTCTTTAGGAGAACCCTTTAGGGCCCCAGTGCCACCGCTTCATTCCAAGGTCTCCATAGACACAAAAGCACGTTAGGACCCATCCCCAGGGGTGTCCATTTCAACTCAGCGTCCTCGGTTGCTCCCCACAGATCCAGGAGATCTAACCTGTCTTATTGCTAGGAGACAATTGGAATGCGCGGTGGGCTACCCAGCCATCCATCCTTAGAACCCTGCTCAGAATCATTGGCCTGGACCCAAACAACAGGTTTCAATTGTCCTGCAGAAGACTCTCTGCAGTTTGGAGCTTCTCACAACTCCCCTCGTGGGAAAACCCCCATGGCCTCGTGATGCCCCCCCCCATTCATGAAGGGGCCATCAGGAACAGAAACTCCAACCTGAGCGATCGTCTGATCCTAGCCCTGACTTCAGATGCACGAGATCTCGATTCAGGTCTGTAGATTGTGCCTGCCATGGCCTCACCCAGAAACCTAAGCCTAGCTTGTGTTCTCAGACTTTTGTCGTCAGACTACTGGCCCACAAGCCCTCCAGTTTGGCAATCCAGAACTACAATGCAGCACTCTGCCGGCCCTCCAGAAGAAAAACATTGTCCTCTGGGTCTACCCAGTAACCCCAAATGAGGATCAACCTGCACCGACCATGGCTGTACCCCAAATACATAGGCTGACCAGGGCACTAATGCCCTTTCTGACACAGCCTGAGCCTGGACCCCCTGGTCCCTCCCAGACAGCTGGCCGCACACTGAGCACATCTAGCTTCCATGGCCTTAGGTCGTCATCTCTTCCCAACCTCGGTTTTCAGGTATCAGAACCTTGACCTTATCTCCAATCACTGCCCAGGGTTGAAGGTGATGCAGAAATCAGAACTCCTTCCCCATGGCAAGAAACCTTGTGGTTGGCATGTTGTCCAATGTTCAGTGTAGTTGAAACCAGTGTGGCCCATGAGGCCCCGCCCATGCTGGCGGGCCACATTGGTCACAAACACACATTGTGATGCTCAGGCTGAGCCCAGTCCTCAAGTAAGGTCACTCAGTGGCCGGATGAAGAGATAGCATATTGGGCTTGCCATGCCCCTAGGCCCCAATTTTTAACCATAGTTCGGGTTGTCCCTTCAGTCTTCCCCACGGCTTGGCTTTGGAATTCCTCTTTTGGTGGGACATCTGAGGTAACAAAACTGAAATGAGTCCGCCCATCCCACAGATTGACGAAAAGAAGTTGGGAATCCGGCCAAATCCTCAGAGAAGAAGATTCGTCCATGGCCCATGAGGCCTCCCCGACATTCCACGGCCATCGCTGATCCAAAATCCAGAGACAAAAGCCTGAGCAGCGCCTCAGACTCGCACTTTCTTCATATCCTGAAGAGTTCTTCTCATGGTTTGTAGATCGGGCCTGCCATACCTACGTCCCCAAACCTAAGTTGAGTTTGTGTTTTCAGACTTCTGTCCTCAAAGTCTTGGGACACACACCCTCCAGGCTGGGCCCCTGGAGCCACACATTAGGACTGTGCCTACCAATCCATGGAAATTCTGCCCATTCCATGGTCCAAAACCGTACAATTTAGGAGCAACCTCCAAAGTCCCTGAGGCCATCCGAATAGTGTAGGTCGCCCGGAACAAACAAGGGCTGTCTGACACCAGCTGATAATCGACCTCCATTCATACCATAGATGGATGTCCCCAGAGAAGAAGATTGAACCAGACAGGACCCTAGGCCATAATAGGATCCATTGCTTTGGGTAACAGGCATGTGTCCTCAAAAGCCTGATTCCAATACGAGCATAGGGGTTTTCCTGAGGCACCCATCAGAACTCATCTCGTCTCCACAAGGAAACCTGTGCATGGGAGCCATGTCCAAAGCTTAGGAGAGTACTTCAGGGTCCCGGTGCCACCGCCCCATTCCAAGGCCCTCATGGACACAAAAACACATTAGGACCCATCCTCAGGAAAGTCCATTTCAACTCAGCCACCACGGTTGCTCCCGCAGAGCCATCAGATCTAAACAGTCTTGTTGCTAGGAGACAATTGGAATGCGAGGCAGGCTTCCCAGGCATCCAACCGCGAACTGTGCTCTGGAGTCATTCCAAATGGGATGTCCTGGAGCTGTCCAACAGGTCTCAATTGTCCCGCAGAAGGAATCCTTGAAGGGTCATCCCACAACTCCCAACGTGGGAAAACCTCAATGGCCTCGAGATTCCGCTCCCTTCATGAAGCGGCCGTCATGTTCAGAAACTTCCACCTGAGCCAAAGTCTGATCCTCGCCCTGACTTCAGATGGATGAGATATTGGTTCAGATCTGCAGGGGGTACCTGCCGTGCCCTCGCCCTGATACCCAAGTCTAGCTTTTCTTCTCAGACTTCCGTCCTCACACTGCTGGCCCCGAAGACCTCAAGTTTGGCAATTCCGGACCATCAATGCAGCACTCTGCCTGCCCTCTAGAAAAAAAATTATTGCCTCATGAGCTGCCCAGGCACCTGAAATGAGGGTAAACCTACACAGCACTCGACTTTACCCAAATTATATAGTCTAACCTGGGCACTAATGCACTGTCGAACACAACCTGAGCCCGGACCTCGTGACCAACACCCAGAAAGCTGACCGCACACTGAGCACATAAAACCCGCCATGGCCTTAGGTCATCATCTCTCCCCTACCTCAGTTTTCAGGCTTCAGAACCGAGACCTTATCTCCAATCACTGCCCAGGGGTGAGTGTGATGCAGAAATCAGGACTCCTCCTTACCCATGGCAAGAACCCTTGTGGTTGGCACGTTGTCCAACGTTCAGTGTAGGAGAAACCAGCATTCACCCTGAGGCCCCGCCAATTCTTGAGTCTTACGAGCGCATACACACGCATTGTGACCCTCAGCATGAGTCCTGTCCTCTAGTAAGTCCTCTCAGTGGCTGGACCATTAGATGTCATAATGGGCTTGACATGTCCCTAGGCCCCAATTTTTAACCAGATTTCTGATTGTCCAGTCGCCCCTCCCCAGGGCTCTACTCTGGAATCCATCATTTGGTGGGACACCTGAGGTTAAAAAAGAAAACAACAACAACAACAAAAAAAAAAACGAACTTCTTCCAGCCCACAGAATGACCCCAAACTCTTTAGACGGGGCCAAACCTCCAGAGAGTAAGACTCGTCCATTTCCCATGAAGTCACCCAGAAATTCCGCGACCATGAGTGACACGATATCCAGAGACAAAAATTTGAGCAGGAGCCTGACACTCGCCCTTCTTTCAAATCCCGAAGAGTTCTCCTCATGGTCTGTAGATCAGTCCTGCCATACCTATGACCCGAAACATAAGCCGAGTTTGTGTTTTCAGACAACTTCCAAACAGCCCTGGCCTACACAACCTACAGGCTCAGGCCCCTGGAGCCGAACCTCAGGACTGTACTTGGCGTCTCCAAGGGAATTGTGTGTGCCCATTCCAATGGCCACAATCCATCTAATAGGATAAACCTCCAAAGTCCCTGATCCATCTCAATAGTGGTGGCTTCCCAGGAAAGACAGGGGCAATCTGAGCCCAACTGAGCACCTACCTGCACTCAGACACATAGACAGATGTCCCCAGAGGTAAAAAGGAAAGAACAGGCCCCTAGGCACTAATCAGATCCATTGCTTTGCTTTCCAGGCATCTCTCCTCAGAGGCCTGGATTTCAAAAGCAGCATCTAGCTGTCTCTTGACTCACCCATCAGAAAACATCTCATCTACACATGGGAAACTTGCACGTTGGAGCTGTGTCAAAGCCTCTCTTTAGGAGAACCCTTTAGGGCCCCAGTGCCACCGCTTCATTCCAAGGTCTCCATAGACACAAAAGCACGTTAGGACCCATCCCCAGGGGTGTCCATTTCAACTCAGCGTCCTCGGTTGCTCCCCACAGATCCAGGAGATCTAACCTGTCTTTTTGCTAGGAGACAATTGGAATGCGTGGTGGGCTACCCAGCCATCCATCCTTAGAACCCTGCTCAGAATCATTGGCCTGGACCCAAATAACAGGTTTCAATTGTCCTGCAGAAGACTCTCTGCAGTTTGGAGCTTCTCACAACTCCCCTCGTGGGAAAACCCCCATGGCCTCGTGATGCCCCCCCCCATTCATGAAGGGGCCATCAGGAACAGAAACTCCAACCTGAGCGATCGTCTGATCCTAGCCCTGACTTCAGATGCACGAGATCTCGATTCAGGTCTGTAGATTGTGCCTGCCATGGCCTCACCCAGAAACCTAAGCCTAGCTTGAGTTCTCAGACATTTGTCGTCAGACTACTGGCCCACAAGCCCTCCAGTTTGGCAATCCAGAACTACAATGCAGCACTCTGCCGGCCCTCCAGAAGAAAAATATTGTCCTCTGGGTCTACCCAGTAACCCCAAAAGAGGATCAACCTGCACCGACCATGGCTGTACCCCAAACACATAGGCTGACCAGGGCACTAATGCCCTTTCTGACACAGCCTGAGCCTGGACCCCCTGGCCCCTCCCAGACAGCTGGCCGCACACTGAGCACATCTAGCTTCCATGGCCTTAGGTCGTCATCTCTTCCCAACCTCGGTTTTCAGGTTTCAGAACCTTGACCTTATCTCCAATCACTGCCCAGGGTTGAAGGTGATGCAGAAATCAGAACTCCTTCCCCATGGCAAGAAACCTTGTGGTTGGCATGTTGTCCAATGTTCCGTGTAGTTGAAACCAGTGTGGCGCATGAGGCCCCGCCCATGCTGGCGGGCCACATTAGTCACAAACACACATTGTGATGCTCAGGCTGAGCCCAGTCCTCAAGTAAGGTCACTCAGTGGCCGGATGAAGAGATAGCATATTGGGCTTGCCATGCCCCTAGGCCCCAATTTTTAACCATAGTTCGGGTTGTCCCTTCAGTCTTCCCCACGGCTTGGCTTTGGAATTCCTCTTTTGGTGGGACATCTGAGGTAACAAAACTGAAATGAGTCCTCCCATCCCACAGATTGACGAAAAGAAATTGGGAATCCGGCCAAATCCTCAGAGAAGAAGATTCGTCCATGGCCCATGAGGCCTCCCCGACATTCCACGGCCATCGCTGATCCAAAATCCAGAGACAAAAGCCTGAGCAAGCGCCTCAGACTCGCACTTTCTTCATATCCTGAAGAGTTCTTCTCATGGTTTGTAGATCGGGCCTGCCATACCTACGTCCCCAAACCTAAGTTGAGTTTGTGTTTTCAGACTTCTGTCCTCAAAGTCTTGGGACACACACCCTCCAGGCTGGGCCCCTGGAGCCACACATTAGGACTGTGCCTACCAATCCATGGAAATTCTGCCCATTCCATGGTCCAAAACCGTACAAATTAGGAGCAACCTCCAAAGTCCCTGAGGCCATCCGAATAGTGTAGGTCGCCCGGAACAAACAAGGGCTGTCTGACACCAGCTGATAATCGACCTCCATTCATACCATAGATGGATGTCCCCAGAGAAGAAGATTGAACCAGACAGGACCCTAGGCCATAATAGGATCCATTGCTTTGGGTTACAGGCATGTGTCCTCAAAAGCCTGATTCCAATACGAGCATAGGGGTTTTCCTGAGGCACCCATCAGAACTCATCTCGTCTCCACAAGGAAACCTGTGCATGGGAGTCATGTCCAAAGCTTAGGAGAGTACTTAGGGTCCCGGTGCCACCGCCCCATTCCAAGGCCCTCATGGACACAAAAACACATTAGGACCCATCCTCAGGAAAGTCCATTTCAACTCAGCCACCCCGGTTGCTCCCGCAGAGCCATCAGATCTAAACAGTCTTGTTGCTAGGAGACAATTGGAATGCGAGGCAGGCTTCCCAGGCATCCAACCGCGAACTGTGCTCTGGAGTCATTCCAAATGGGATGTCCTGGAGCTGTCCAACAGGTCTCAATTGTCCCGCAGAAGGAATCCTTGAAGGGGGCATCCCACAACTCCCAACGTGGGAAAACCTCAATGGCCTCGAGATTCCGCTCCCTTCATGAAGCGGCCGTCATGTTCAGAAACTTCCACCTGAGCCAAAGTCTGATCCTCGCCCTGACTTCAGATGCACGAGATCTCGATTCAGGTCTGTAGATTGTGCCTGCCATGGCCTCACCCAGAAACCTAAGCCTAGCTTGTGTTCTCAGACATTTGTCGTCAGACTACTGGCCCACAAGCCCTCCAGTTTGGCAATCCAGAACTACAATGCAGCACTCTGCCGGCCCTCCAGAAGAAAAATATTGTCCTCTGGGTCTACCCAGTAACCCCAAATGAGGATCAACCTGCACCGACCATGGCTGTATCCCAAACACATAGGCTGACCAGGGCACTAATGCCCTTTCTGACACAGCCTGAGCCTGGACCCCCTGGCCCCTCCCAGACAGCTGGCCGCACACTGAGCACATCTAGCTTCCATGGCCTTAGGTCGTCATCTCTTCCCAACCTCGGTTTTCAGGTTTCAGAACCTTGACCTTATCTCCAATCACTGCCCAGGGTTGAAGGTGATGCAGAAATCAGAACTCCTTCCCCATGGCAAGAAACCTTGTGGTTGGCATGTTGTCCAATGTTCAGTGTAGTTGAAACCAGTGTGGCCCATGAGGCCCCGCCCATGCTGGCGGGCCACATTAGTCACAAACACACATTGTGATGCTCAGGCTGAGCCCAGTCCTCAAGTAAGGTCTCTCAGTGGCCGGATGAAGAGATAGCATATTGGGCTTGCCATGCCCCTAGGCCCCAATTTTTAACCATAGTTCGGGTTGTCCCTTCAGTCTTCCCCACGGCTTGGCTTTGGAATTCCTCTTTTGGAGGGACATCTGAGGTAACAAAACTGAAATGAGTCCTCCCATCCCACAGATTGACGAAAAGAAATTGGGAATCCGGCCAAATCCTCAGAGAAGAAGATTCGTCCATGGCCCATGAGGCCTCCCCGACATTCCACGGCCATCGCTGATCCAAAATCCAGAGACAAAAGCCTGAGCAAGCGCCTCAGACTCGCACTTTCTTCATATCCTGAAGAGTTCTTCTCATGGTTTGTAGATCGGGCCTGCCATACCTACGTCCCCAAACCTAAGTTGAGTTTGTGTTTTCAGACTTCTGTCCTCAAAGTCTTGGGACACACACCCTCCAGGCTGGGCCCCTGGAGCCACACATTAGGACTGTGCCTACCAATCCATGGAAATTCTGCCCATTCCATGGTCCAAAACCGTACAAATTAGGAGCAACCTCCAAAGTCCCTGAGGCCATCCGAATAGTGTAGGTCGCCCGGAACAAACAAGGGCTGTCTGACACCAGCTGATAATCGACCTCCATTCATACCATAGATGGATGTCCCCAGAGAAGAAGATTGAACCAGACAGGACCCTAGGCCATAATAGGATCCATTGCTTTGGGTTACAGGCATGTGTCCTCAAAAGCCTGATTCCAATACGAGCATAGGGGTTTTCCTGAGGCACCCATCAGAACTCATCTCGTCTCCACAAGGAAACCTGTGCATGGGAGTCATGTCCAAAGCTTAGGAGAGTACTTCAGGGTCCCGGTGCCACCGCCCCATTCCAAGGCCCTCATGGACACAAAAACACATTAGGACCCATCCTCAGGAAAGTCCATTTCAACTCAGCCACCCCGGTTGCTCCCGCAGAGCCATCAGATCTAAACAGTCTTGTTGCTAGGAGACAATTGGAATGCGAGGCAGGCTTCCCAGGCATCCAACCGCGAACTGTGCTCTGGAGTCATTCCAAATGGGATGTCCTGGAGCTGTCCAACAGGTCTCAATTGTCCCGCAGAAGGAATCCTTGAAGGGGGCATCCCACAACTCCCAACGTGGGAAAACCTCAATGGCCTCGAGATTCCGCTCCCTTCATGAAGCGGCCGTCATGTTCAGAAACTTCCACCTGAGCCAAAGTCTGATCCTCGCCCTGACTTCAGATGGATGAGATATTGGTTCAGATCTGCAGGGGGTACCTGCCGTGCCCTCGCCCTGATACCCAAGTCTAGCTTGTCTTCTCAGACTTCCGTCCTCACACTACTGGCCCCGAAGACCTCAAGTTTGGCAATTCCGGACCCACAATGCAGCACTCTGCCTGCCCTCTAGAAAAAAAATTATTGACTCATGAGCTGCCCAGGCACCTGAAATGAGGGTAAACCTACACAGCACTCGACTTTACCCAAATTATATAGTCTAACCTGGGCACTAATGCACTGTCGAACACAACCTGAGCCCGGACCTCATGACCAACACCCAGAAAGCTGACCGCACACTGAGCACATAAAACCCGCCATGTCCTTAGGTCATCATCTCTTCCCTACCTCAGTTTTCAGGCTTCAGAACCGAGACCTTATCTCCAATCACTGCCCAGGGGTGAGTGTGATGCAGAAATCAGGACTCCTCCTTACCATTGGCAAGAACCCTTGTGGTTGGCACGTTGTCCAACGTTCAGTGTAGGAGAAACCAGCATTCACCCTGAGGCCCCGCCAATTCTTGAGTCTTACGAGCGCATACACACGCATTGTGACCCTCAGCATGAGTCCTGTCCTCTAGTAAGTCCTCTCAGTGGCTGGACCATTAGATGTCATAATGGGCTTGACATGTCCCTAGGCCCCAATTTTTAACCAGATTTCTGATTGTCCAGTCGCCCCTCCCCAGGGCTCTACTCTGGAATCCATCATTTGGTGGGACACCTGAGGTTAAAAAAGAAAACAACAACAACAACAAAAAAAAAAACGAACTTCTTCCAGCCCACAGAATGACCCCAAACTCTTTAGACGGGGCCAAACCACCAGAGAGTAAGACTCGTCCATTTCCCATGAAGTCACCCAGAAATTCCACGACCATGAGTGACACGATATCCAGAGACAAAAATTTGAGCAGGAGCCTGACACTCGCCCTTCTTTCAAATCCCGAAGAGTTCTCCTCATGGTCTGTAGATCAGTCCTGCCATACCTATGACCCGAAACATAAGCCGAGTTTGTGTTTTCAAACAACTTCCAAACAGCCCTGGCCTACACAACCTACAGGCTCAGGCCCCTGGAGCCGAACCTGAGGACTGTACTTGCCCTCTCCAAGGGAATTGTGTGTGCCCATTCCAATGGCCACAAACCTTCTAATAGGATAAACCTCCAAAGTCCCTGATCCATCTCAATAGTGGTGGCTTCCCAGGAAAAACAGGGGCAATCTGAGCCCAACTGAGCACCTACCTGCACTCAGACACATAGACAGATGTCCCCAGAGGTAAAAAGGAAAGAACAGGCCCCTAGGCACTAATCAGATCCATTGCTTTGCTTTCCAGGCATCTCTCCTCAGAGGCCTGGATTTCCAAAGCAGCATCTAGCTGTTTCTTGACTCACCCATCAGAAAACATCTCATCTACACATGGGAAACTTGCACGTTGGAGCTGTGTCAAAGCCTCTCTTTAGGAGAACCCTTTAGGGCCCCAGTGCCACCGCTTCATTCCAAGGTCTCCATAGACACAAAAGCACGTTAGGACCCATCCCCAGGGGTGTCCATTTCAACTCAGCGTCCTCGGTTGCTCCCCACAGATCCAGGAGATCTAACCTGTCTTATTGCTAGGAGACAATTGGAATGCGCGGTGGGCTACCCAGCCATCCATCCTTAGAACCCTGCTCAGAATCATTGGCCTGGACCCAAACAACAGGTTTCAATTGTCCTGCAGAAGACTCTCTGCAGTTTGGAGCTTCTCACA